>NC_051444.1:31703985-31714122 GCF_001649575.2 Kryptolebias marmoratus
CTGATAGGGGAACGCGGCTCGACGTAACAGCAGCAACTCGAGCACATTGCTGCCCCCTATATGTCAGGAGGACAAATAACACCTTTTCTGTTCAAATTGCCAACACGCCACAGTGGCGTGTGTGTTGATCAAATTCACCCGCCACTTCAAATATTTACCCGCCTTTGGCGGGTGGCGGGTGCTAATTTCCACCCCTGGCTGTGCCCACTTACTCATTATCCTCTGTGCTTAAAACCCAGTCATTTTCTCCACTTCTCTGCTGGTTCATTGTTCAGTTCTGTCTGTTCCTGGTCCTGTCCTAATTGTTCTATTCCTACCTGAGTTTTTGGATTTTGTTTTTGTTTTATGTTGCTGCTTTGACAGCCTTTTGTTTTTGTTTATCTTTTAGTTTAATAAATTAGTTCTGGATTCGTCTACATCTCCACCGATCCTGATAGAATGCTGCTTCTCCATGTTCATGTCCATCTGCTTCTCTCTGTTTACCTAAGACAGCAGAAGATGTAAATGTCCTGCTTTGCTAAGAGAGGTGTGTCAGTGATCCTCTGAGTGGTTTTCACCACTCTTTTCAGGGCTTTCTTTTCCTGAGCAGAGTAATTGCAATTCCAGGATGGGATGCTCACTGTGAGGACGGAATCCACAGCACACCTGTAGAAACTGATGAGGACTGTGGTGGACATTCTGGATTTCCTCAGACAGCTGAGGAAGTGAAGTCAATGAGGCTTCATTGTGACATATGTAGTATGCTGACCTTCTCCACTGCATCTCCTCCAATGAAGATGTGGGAATGTGCCACATTCTATTTCCCGAAGTCCAGGACCAGCTTTGTAAGCTGGATTCATACCCAGCAAGAAGTGAAGAAATCTGCTTTTGCTTATGCAGTTGCGTGACAAAAATTACATAATTTTGTTCTCCTAGGAGCCCCAAGAGCCCGTTCTGTGCACATGGTCTGGACAGAACGGGCTCTTTTTCTCTCATGGGTATGCATCAACTATTGTGTGATTGATCAGAACTTTGTTGTGGGTGTGTTAATGTGGAAAAGCAGGTGAACTGCAATGATGCCATTTTGCTTTAACTGCTCTGCTGAGGATCAGCTGGCTGAGGCTGATAGAAAATAAATTGTCATTTCAGTTCAGACCATCCCTTGGTGCTCAATTTGTTCAACAACAAAACATGTTGATCAAACCACAAAGCAGATGAAAGAAAAACTCTTAAATGACCTGCCCTGCTCTGGATTTTATTCATAATTTAGTCTTGTTGCTTCAATGATACGGTTCTTATTCACAATGACATAAGAATAAATAATCATGACTTTAAAACAGTGGAAGGTATGAATATATGTCAGACTTCTGTTAAAAAGACGTTCATGTGCCGTGAAGTCCTGATGCTGGTCAGTGGATTACCAGAATGCTGGACTAAGAAGTCCAACTTTTAACCCCTGCCTTGGAGTAAATGATGATGTAGCAACTCATCTGACATAAAGAGGAACAGCAGCTCTAAGCTCCTTTGGAATAACTGAACTCCTCATTGTATTTCTAAGAGGGATTTGAGCCGCTCTGCAGAAGAAGCTCATTTTAGCTGCTTGTATTTGCAAACTCTTTCTTTCAGTCATTACCTAGACCTCATGACCATAATGAGGGTTGGAACATAGCTCATTTCTTAAACTGAGATCTTTGTCTTTTGACTTGACTATCTCTTCACCATGACAGATCAGTAACTCATTCCCAACCTGGAGTTGTTAATCACCCTTTTTTAGTTGAGAGCCATGGCCTTGGACTTGGAGATACTAATCCTCCTCTTGGCTGTTTCAGACTCAGCTACAAACCTCTCCAGTGCCTGCTGTAGCTCCCAACTCGATGTGACTAACATGATAACAAGTCACAAAAAGTAGTGATGCAATCTGCAGCCCCTGAAACTGGAGACCCATTGGTAGCACAGTGGCCAAAATGTACAATAGTTCCGAACAGGTAATCATAAAGCAACTTTTGTATGAACTGACAAAAGGTTATACAGAATGGTATGTCACTAGATCCTCCTGAGACCCAAGCTTTTGTTGGGTGTGCATTTTTTCAATGCAATATCCTCATATGAGGACGCAGGATCTCAGGAGGGTACAGTACAATACAGTACAGAATGGTCTGATGTTGTACAATACAGAATAGTATCTCATGGTACGTTATGACATGCTACAGTATAGTATGGTACAGTACAGTATTGTATGGAATGTCATGGTACAGTTTGGTATAGTACAATATGATATGGTATTGTATGGGGCAGTACATGTTTTGGGATGGTACAGTACTGAATGGCAAGATATATTGTGTATAGTATGGGATGGGATGGTACATTACGGTATAGTATACTATATTGTATGGTGTGATACAGTAAAGTATTGTGTGGTATGGTACAAATTCTGGACTGAGTTTAATGTTCTGGAGTTTCTTCATTGTCTGCAAAGAATTTGACAAAAAAAACAAACAAAAAAAACAAGTTCATTTAATTTTAGCACATATTCATCATAAAACCATAAACTCAATCTGCTTTAGTAAACAAGTAAAATAACAAACCTTACATCCATGTTCAAATATTTGGGGAGCTAAATGGTTTAGGCTATTATAACCATATATTTTATAACAGATTTTATTTTTTTTTTTGTCATTTGGCAAAAGACATTACATGCATCTTGTATACTGAATCCAATACATTTTATTTATCTGTCTGTGTTCTGGGGGGTTGTACCATTACTCTTAAATGTAGTCTTAACAGTGTTTGTTATAAAGTGCTTTGTGCTGGAAAATAAAACAAGTTTTTGATCATCAAATGTACAGTGGTTCTGAACAAATAACTTTCAAAAAGCAGTTCACAAATTATACAAATGCAGAAAACCTTGTTTACATTTTTATCCAATATTATACAATTCATACAATTTGCTGTGCACGGCTCTGAGCTGTAATTTAGTAAACAGATGATCAATTTTAAATATTTATATAAAATGAAGAATTGTTCTGTTTGTGTTCTTTTGTGGTTAAAGGTTAATTTGAAACCATTAAAAACACTGAACAAAGTCAGTAAAACCATTTATTCTCTGGGGGTTAACAACTTCCATGTTTCATGCTTTTCTTGTTATTTGCTGTTCTTCTGAACACAGCAGCCAATCCCACTCTGTCCTGATGTCAGGTGACATTTCTTCAAAACCTCCAGGTCCGCACAGAAGCATGTCTTCCTACAGTTTCTCCTGAAAGACCTCAGGGTGTTTTTTGTGTCTCCCAAACCTAGCCTTCTGCTTCTTCAGATGTTGGTGGTGGAGTGTGTGGTGGAGAAGTTGTCCATGCGGAAACGAACCACCTTTCCGTTGGATGCTGGCAGATACAGAAGGTGAGGGGCAAAGACCTGACGGCAGGCCTTACGAAAATTCTCGGACAGGAAGGCATAGAGGACAGGGTTAACGCAGGAGTTTCCATAGGACAGGCAGTGGGAAACGATTCGGAAGGCAAAGGAGGCGTCATTCAGCGGGTAGGTCCCGAACTCCACCCACATGGCAATGATGTGATGGGGAATCCAGCAGATGGTGAAGGCGGTGACGACTAGGAGGATTGTCTGAGCGGTCTGAGGGGAAAAAAACAACAACAGTTTGAATTGCCAGGATGTGTTTACTGGCCAGTTTAAACCCAGAAATGAATGCAATATATTCATTAGGGGTGCTAAAACAGAGGAATGAGTTTCGGTAGCAGCAGACTGTACAACATAATTCACAAAATATTGCAAAAACTTTCCCCACTGACAACAATAGGATTTAGCTCAAGAAAAAGGAATAATCCAACACTGTTAGGAGCGATATTGCTCAGAACTACTTCACGGAAGAAACATCATTCAAAGTTTAAACAGCTCATAGAAAGTTGGAATTTACATAACTGAACTGGAATTTTGAGTTTACGTTTATGTTTGAAGATTTCTGCAGACTTTACCACACAATGTTCTACTTGGTGTGACGATTATGGGCACAACCTCCAGTCATAAATATTTTGTGCTAGTAAATCAGAATGTGTGGTTGTGAATTAAGTTTTGTAAAAATAAAACAAAACAAAATAAAATTTGTAGCTTGTATAATTATTTTTTACAAATACAAATCTATTTTACACACACAAATTCTTATCTACATGCACAAAGATGAAATTCTCTGAGATTTTAGTTCACAAGGGTACAAAATTTAATTCACAACTACTTAGACGATCTTACACACTAACTTTGAAGCCTTCTAAATTTTTTTAAAGTTTTACAAATAAACTTTTTTATCTCTACAATCTTTACACTTCTTCTACAGTTTATATATCAAATCAGTGTGTCTCTCACTGCTATAAGACTTTTAGTTTTCTCTTAAATCCCCCAGAGTGCAGTGTGTGCTTACCCTCACTTTGATTGACTTACATTAGATCTGAGCTCAGACTTTTCTCTTTAAAACTGGAAATGAAGGCCCTTTTTAATTGTCATATCTCCTACATAAAAAATAAAACAATGTAGATAAACTAAACCTTATGTATATGGCCACCAGAAGTTTTTGCCTCTCTCAGGTTAATTTTTTTTACATTATCATCTTGATAGAATAGATTGTTCTAATGGGAAACAGGAAGTCTCATTTTTCATTTGAAAATGTTACTTTGACACATAAACCCTCTAAATATTGATGAAGAGAAATCCAGACCACCACAGCAGAGGAGTGGGTGGCAGCAGCCCCTCCTTGCAGGACTATGTTCAGGAGTAGTTGAAGGAACACAAAACAGAGCCAAAAGCTTTGACTTGGCCTCCAAACATTTCAGATTTAATATTTACAGAGTCAAACTTCCATCCAGATAGCCCCCTTACTGCAAGCTACAGGAACCAAACCTGTCAAAGTCTGAAGGTTTTTGTTCTCTGAAGTTATGGATTTATGTTTTGGTTTGAATTATTCTTGGTTTTGTGTTTCCAGTCTTTGTACGCCTGAGTGTAAGCCTGTTTTGTTTTGGTTTTGTTCTTTCAGTTTCTTCTTCCTTCCACTCACTTGGTCCTTGGAACTAGTCAGCACCCCTGCTCTTCATTGAGCGATTACTCCCCTCAGGATTTAAGTTACTTGGTTTCATTTTCAGCTCCCTTCATGGTTGGTTTTGTCATATTTGTGTCATATAGTTCTGCTCCTGTATGTCTGTCCTTAGCAGCTTTCTTAGTTTGCAATAAACAAGAATGTGATTAAAGAGAGAGAGAAAAACAACTGAAAATAGTCAGGGGGTGCTGCTGGGAACGCCTGAGGACCCCACTGGGGCATCACCCCAGAAGCTTTGATTTGTCCAAAACCTGATGCTATTTCTACAAATGTTAATGAATTGAAGATGGACATCAAATGATCACTTTCTGAGAGTTTCATTAAAATCTGTCCAGTGGTTGTGAGATTTATTTCTCACTGTACAAACAAATGAACACACACACACACACACACACACACAGACAAACATGTGCAACAACATTATCGCTCCACCTTCGCCAGTAGCAGGAGATTATTTATTCTACCTGGTTTCTGGAGCTCCTCAGTGTCTTTCTCCAGTTCTCATTCTCCTGGTTTGGATAATGTGATGTTAACATAGAAACAAACTGAATCTTATCTGCTGTCTGAGTTGGCTGTTTCTGTGCTGTTTGTTTAAATTACAGTAAATCTATAAATATTTTTATCTCTATACCACAGATCTACAACACAAACTGTCTTTATTTTCTTGTTGCTAAGTCCACACTGTTCTCTTTCTACATTCCACACATGACATATATATATACAGTATTCACCCCCTTGAATGATTTTTCCTTTTATTGCTGTAGTAAATCCATTATGGTCAATATAAATGGGTATTTTTTGCAAAAAAAAAATAAAAGTTTTCAATGTCAAAGTTAAATCAAATTTCTACAGATTAATACCAATCAAAGAAAATATGTAATTTAAAATAAGCATTTGCATAAATATTCATCCCTTTAAAGTGAGTATCCTTATTCAACTCAGATAAAAGATTATTGATAAGTATAAGTCAGGTGATGGCTACAGAAGGATTACCATGGCCCTGAAGAAGGACAGGAGAAAATCAGAAACTCATGTAAAGGAATGGGACATTGTTTTTCTTCTGCTGTATATGCTGGAGTCCATCAGTACTGACAGATGTATTTTGGTTTCAGCCATTGTTTCGCTTGAGAGTTAAAAACTAACATTAGTTCACAGTTTTATTCCCTTCCTTACTTCAGCTGCTCTCTCCTGCAGGGGTCGCCACAATAAGCGAACTCACACAGAAAATTTGGTAATTGTTTTATGCTGGATGTCCTTCCTGATGCAGCCTGGGCTCCAACCTGCAGCTTCAGGATTACGAGACTGCAGCACTGACCACAGAGCTTTCATGGCTCGTACAGTTAACAGTTTAATTGCTGCTGGTACTTTGTGCATTGCTCTAAATGAAAAGGAAGATTTTCCAAATGATGTTTTGTTCTTTAATGATTTCCAGTTTCCACTGACTGCTCCCCTTGCTCCTATACTACTGGATTGTAAAATCAGTTTACTGAATAGAGCTAATCAGTAAACTATGAAAACAAGAGCATTGGGACATTTAAAATTCAATTTTAGAATGAAAAAAAATGAACTGTCCAAACTTAAGAGATTATACTTCTACTGAATTCTGCAATGGTGCCACTTTTTTGGTTTTTGATTGAAGTTTTTCAGGGCTTGTTTATACAACAAACTAACAGGTTTTTTAGCAGAAAGAGTTGCTTGGCCCAAATAGTTACACAATAGGAAAGATGCAACAGAATCGTAGCATGCAGATACAACTGGGCAGCCTTCACTGGTAGACATGATGCTGTGAGAAAAAAAACAGCTCAGATTGGTTTTGATAGTTCAAGATACTTTCTTGATATGAGCCTCAAATTTAAGATAAGGATCCAAAACAACACCTAAGTATTTGAACTCATCTACTTTTTGGATTTTCTTCTGCTCAATAACAACGTCAATTCATTACCAACTTTCCATCAGGACGGTTCCACACCTTTTCCATTATCCAGGAACCAACTCTTGGAACCAATTCCATTGAGGTTCCAAGCGTACCGTACTGGCCTAAAACTGCAACGTCAGAGTACTGTCGGTCACACTGATTGGTTAGGGGGTGGAGTCACTGGTGGCGTCCAAGCTACCCTCACAACAACAACTCAAGGCACCTTTGCGATCGTTGGAGTGACATTCCTGAACTGATTAGAATGGCAGTACAAAGTACACCGTGGTCCAATTCTGAGGTGCAGGAGTTTTTGTGCTTGGTGGCAGAGGACAAAATTTAGAGCGAGATAGATGCGTCGACTCGCAATGAAAAAATTTTCAAAGAGGTGTCGGAGCTGATGGCTGATCGTGGCTACCACAGAACACCGAAGCAGTGTAGAGATAAATTTAAAAAAAACTGAAGTGCGATTACCACACGATAAAGGACCGCAATGGAAGGAGTGGTTCAAACCACAAAAAGAAGTGGTTTGACCAGATGGACCCCATTTACGGACATCGGCCATCTAACAATGGGAGGGAGAGTGACTTGGATACGGCCGGAATCCATGATGGACGATGGTGAGTGTTTTTTAACTTTAGGCATATTTTATATTAAAGTTACTTATCCCATCGGTGGTGAGTGTACTTTGAAAAAATAAACAAAATTAACGCTGACGCCATTGCCCCCAGATGCAGTTGGACAGCTAAGTACTAGCATGCGATGCTAACTGTGAACTGTTTGTGTGTACTACTTTGGTCTGCAACTACATATCTTAATGTAGATTTTCTGAAGTTTTGTGTTTCTTTTGTTTTAGAACTTGTGCCAACATCAAACAATAACCCTCCATGCCCCCCGGATCATTCCTCCACTCCGTTGGCAGCATCTACGCCGTCGCGGCCTAGTAGCACCACGCAGAGCATCACAACACAGCAGCCTGCTGTACTTGGTAAGAAGCAATCATGCAGCCGTATTGATACCTGAACTGCCTTGATATTGAACAATAACATTTTTTTAAATTTCTGTTGTACAAAGTTTAACACCTATATTCACCTGTTTAATATCAGCACACTCATTGATTTTGCTTACAATAAAGCCTTTTCCTCAGTTGCAACACCTTTCTTTGTTTTAAGCCTTTTTTCCCCACTACAGTTTCTAGACTTGGTTTTTGTTGACCACTTGCCACTTCTTTTCTGCTAGGCAAGAGAAAGCGCAGCACAATTAAGGAGCAGTCATTTGTTGCAGCAGTGCAGGCAGAAGACGAGGGCACGGCGGGACCAACATGTCCATCTTGTGCTGGATGAAGCACGGGAAGCAAGAGAACAAGAGGCGGCCTTGAGGAGGGAGGAGAAGCAACACAACGCTGCCTTTAATCAAGCGTTCCTTGGGATGTTAGGGGACATTGCACGTGCTCTGACCCACAGGCATTCTTGATTTTTGATGAATTTCTATACATTTCTACTGTTACATCTGTTTGTTTGTTTTTTTAAATAAAAATGTTTTCTGAAGTCCTTGCATCATCATTTGTTTTGTTAAGAGTGTACAGTGATCTGTGAAATTTCCATTTGCACTTCAGCTTTGATGATTCTTAACTCTCCTGTTATGTTGCAGGTCAAATTCACCCTTTTTAAAATTCAAAAATCTAACAAAATAGTCCCAAGTACTTTTTCTGTATGAAGCCTCTTCTGCTTGGTTTGGCTTAACATAAAATGAAAATGGTTCATTTTAGATATTTACATCCCCCACCTGCATTTATATTTTACATAGATACTGTTCAGGTCAAGTTGATCCGGCAGTCAAAGTTAAGAGTAAAAGGGTCAAAAATTTCCTATTTTGTTCATTTATGGTTCAAAAACATTGATTGATAGGTGTCAATTTCAAGTATAAACAGATTTATTTTGTTAATAAAAACAAAATAAATACATTGAAATAAAAAAAGAAAAATACATGCTTTGAACAAAAAGGAAGCAGAGTAAAGAAATTAATTAATGGCAGCGAACAGATTTGAAATTAACTGTTACTGTTAACGAGGTACTCCATAAGAGCATCTCTGACATGTCTGCCCTCATCCAAATCGCGTGGCACTCCCTGCCCTGGCTGCAGTGCAGCTGCTTCTGCATCCGGTGGGTCCAACGAGATCTCATATGACTCACCATGATTTTCACAAAGGTTATGCAGAGCACAGCAGGTCAGCACCATAGACTTGACAAGTTCAAGATCGCAGTCATTCCTTTTCAAAAGGCAACGCCATCTACCCTTCAGCCTTCCAAAAGCAATGGCCACCCTCTTCTTTAATGGTACACAATGGCGGAAAGTCGTATGCTGTCGCTCCAGAGCTGGACGAAGTTTGTTGCACAGGTAGATAAACGTTTCCGACATCCGGAAGTTCTGCAACCACTGCGCGTCTGTGAATCCAGAAACAACAACATCACATACGGTACTTTTATGCTCGGCATTGTTTGTACAGCCCACTACTAGCAGATTAGCATTAGCTTACCATCAAATGTAGTCTAGATCGTGTCCTGTCTTTGTCTTCATACTGCTTTAGCACTTCCCACACTCTCCTGTACTTCTCCTGTGTGTTTCGCCTTGCTGCTTGCAGCCTTCTCATGTATTCTTCTCTTTGGCGTCTTGCCAGAAGCCACAGACTGAGCAAAATGTTTAATAACACGACCATGTCCTCCATTGTTTTGTTTGCGATCTTTTTCTTGTTTGCGATCTCCCTTCTACTGGCTGAAAAAAGCAGATCCACCCTCTGGAGGCTGAATACGAACCTATTAAAAAATTTAATCTTTAAGGAGAATATGAAAACTGAAATCGTACAATACTTGGAAGAGAATGATAATAATGAAGTCGGTCCAGCAATACTCTGGGATGCTCTAAAGGCCGTAGCCAGGGGGAGAATAATAGCCTTTTCCTCCAACGAAAAGAGAATCAGACAACGAAAACAAACTCAATTGGAAACAGAGTTGAAAAAACTCCAGAAAGAGCATTCCAAAACCTTAAGGAGGGCTACAAGAGCTAAAATTGAGTTGGTGAAAAAAGAACTGAACGACTTAAACATACAAGAAATACAAAATAAACTTCTCTTTACTAAACAGAAATATTATGAAGC
>NC_051444.1:31714222-31715019 GCF_001649575.2 Kryptolebias marmoratus
GGCGGAGGAGCAGAGCGGGAAGTCGCTGCCGCAGCTGTGGAGCGTCTCTGCTGCTGTCGCTGTCCACGGCGGTCCCTCCAGCGGCCAGAGAAGCGGGAGGAGCTGGAGCGGGGCTGTGACGTCACCAAGTGGCGCAATGTCTCTGAAACCTCCTCGGTCTTCAGCGATTTGTCGAGTACTGTCTAGAGATTTGCCCCGAACAACGCATCTGGGGTGATGGGGCCTTCCAGCAGGTTTTTCTGCACATTTTCGGGCATTGACGGCAAGAGGCGGAGCCAGGTGGCCCTCTGGATCATCATCATCCAGGCGACGATGCGGGACAAGCAAACCGTTGAGGCTGCACACAGGTTGAGGATGGCGTCGGTGGCTTTGCAGAGGGAGATCTTCTTGTCCTCCGGCAGATCTTCTTCCCCCAGTCTCTTGGAAATATCAAACGCCAACAGGGCTACATTGTTGCTCGCTGCGGCAGACTGGAAGGAGCACTGATGCGCCTGGTTGGCGAGCCTGGTGATCAGCTGATCGGTTTTGCCCGGGGGGACAGGTCGCTGGTCCGTCCGGGAAGTCTTCGCCCCAAATACCTCTGCAAGGCTTGGCTCCAGAGGGGGAACCGAGGGAAAACTCCGCTCGGTAAACCCCTCCACTCTGGTGAGACAGGCGAAAGAGAGACTGGCACCTTCAGCCTGGCGGGCCCAGCTGCAGCCTCGTCCCAGTATGACGTCACAGCCGGGAAGCGAGGCCAGATGGGGTCAGAGCGAGGAGCTGAGGCAAAGCCAAACCTTCCCGCCAGATCATCCGAT
>NC_051444.1:31715592-31725153 GCF_001649575.2 Kryptolebias marmoratus
CGGGCACAGGCGGATGGTGCTGGTGCTGGACATCTTCTTGTTCTTCGCTCTTTAGTTCAGTGTTCGCTGTAGCTGAAGAAAAAAAAAGGGGAGCCGAATGCCCGGTCTCACCGTTATTTATACGGACCGGGGTGGGGCCCACACAGCAGGTGGGCGTGGACTAAAGTTTTCAGTGCTGCGCTGTGCGCGAAGGGATAAACCCACTAGCGATAGCCTTAAAGGGCGAAGCCTATACGAAATAGAACATGTCTGATTTGAGCTGCACAAAAGTATTCCCTTAAATTTGGGAGACCCAGACCCCCTCTGTCTTTCGTATTTAACCCTAGGTTTTTTGCCGCCCCAAACGAACCTTGATATTATCTTGTCCCAGCTTGCAAATTGGGTTTGAGGGACCTCTATTGGTAATGCCTGAAACAAGTACAGTAATTTTGCTTGTACATTCATTTTAATTATTTCAATTCTTGAGTTTAAATCCAAGGGCAATGTAGACCATCTGTCTATATCTTTTTGTATCTCTTGGCTTATTTTGTCGTAATTTGCTTTATACAGTGTAGATAACTCTCTAGTTATGTTGACTCCAAGGTATTTGATTGCCTTGATGTTCCATTTAATGGGAAGTGTTTCCTGAATTTCTTTCGTTGGAGTGTAATTGAGTGTCAGAATTTGTGTTTTAGTTACATTAATTTTATATCCTGAGAGATAACCATATTTTCTAAAAAGACCCATCAACGCTGGTAGTGATTCATTTGGTTGTTCAAGGAAAGTTACTACATCTCTGCAAAAAGACCTATTTTATGCTCCTCTTTGTTTATTAAGACTCCCTTAATTTTGTCTTGCTGTCGTATTGCTTGTGCCAGAGGTTCTATAAAAAGGGCAAACAGTGTAGGTGACAGACAGCATCCCTGTCTGGTTGATCTTTGAATGTTGAATTTGCTAGTCAGGCTTCCATTTATTTTGATTCTTGCTGTGGGGTATTGATACAATGTTTTTATGCATTGTATTGATTTATTATTGAATCCAAATCGTTCTAATGTTTTATGTAGAAATTGCCAATTTACTAAATCAAATGCTTTTTCTGCATCAACACTTACTATTATGGTGCTTTGTTTTGTTTTCTGGGCGTGATCTACTACTGTATATGTAATGTTCTTCTAATGTTATCATGCATTTGTCGTCCTCTCAAAAATCCTGTTTGATCTTCCTCTATCAATTCTGTTACAAAGGTATTTAGTCTATTGGAAATAATGGTTGTGTATATTTTATAATCTACATTTAGTAATGAAATTGGCCTATAATTACTACAGTATTCCTAATCTTTCCCTTGTTTTGGGATGACTGAGATAATGGCTTCACTCCATGATGGAGGTATTTTGTTGTTATTGAGTGTCCAGTTGAAAGAAGCTGTAAGTACTGGCGCCAACTCTTCTCTAAACATCTTATACCACTCTGCCGGGTATCCGTCACTGCCTGGTGATTTATTATTCTTTAGTTTAGTTTCTTTTAGCCTCTTTCACTTCCTCTGTTGTGATTGCAGCAGTCAGTGTCTCATTTTGTAGTTTGCCAATTGATGGTAAGTCCAACACCTTTAAAAAAATTCTCATTTCCTCCTCAGTTGCAGATTCAGGTTGTGTATACAGTTTCTCATAATATTCTCGAAAAATGCCCTCTATTTCTTCTGGCTTATCTGTTAATTCCCCTGTGTGGGGGTTTCTTATTTTGTATACCCCATTAAGTGTTTGCTGTTTGTGTATACGTTTCGCTAACAGTTTAGTTGCCCTTGAACCGGCTTCATAGTAATTCTTTTTCAGGAATATATTTCTTTTCTCACTCTCATCTAGTAATATATCATTTTTTTTGGTTTTAACAATCTTGATTTTTTTAAAACATCTTTGGGTCTTGTTTTCTGATACTCCTGTTCTAATTCCCTAAGTTTCTCCGTATTTATCCTATATGTCTGTAGTTTCTTTCTTTTAGCATACGTAGTTTGTGCTATTAATTTTCCCCTGATGACTGCCTTCATGGCATCCAATAATACTGTCGGATCTACTGTTCCATTATTGTTTTCTTCAATATATTGTTTTATTTCTGCTTTTATCTTTTCTCTCCGTTGTTCACTATTCAATATTCCCACGTTCAGTCTCCATACAGTGTTTCGTTTTCTGATATTTAAATTGATCTTTAAATAAATTGGATTATGATCAGAGACATCTGCCGCTGCTATCCTGCACTCCTTCATTCTGTGTTTGTCATCTACCTTGGTTAGGATGTAATCTATTCTTGAATATACTCCATGAACAGCCGAGTAATGTGTGAATTCTTTTCCTAGTGGATGTAGGCCTCTCCATACGTCAGTCATTCCCACCTCTTTTAATGAGATGTTTATGAATTTTGCTAGATGCATTTTAGTTTTTTTGTGACTTGTTGTGTCTACATTATGGATCAAGACAACATTTAAATCACCTCCACAAATTAGAATTCCTTCTGTTTCTATCGCTATTAAATCAAATAGGTTCTTGAAAAAGTTTTTGTTACTTTCTGGAGGTGCGTATACATTCACCAAGGTGGTTAATTCATTTTCTGTTCTTCCTTTTAATATTATATATCTTCCTTCTTTATCTTATTTCTTTTTTGTAATAAAATTTTATTGGGTTCGATATTATTATTGCAACTCCTCTCCTGCGTCCCTCTTTACATGAACTGTGGTATAGATTCTTATAGCCGTACTTTTTTATATTTTCATGTTCTGTTTTGGATAAATGAGTCTCTTGTAGGAATATAACTTGTGCTTTTTCCTTTTTCAGTTTTGTCATCACCCTTTCTTTCTTATTCAATGTATTCAAACCATTCAGCGACATTACTTTAATATCAGTCATAACAATGATTTATCAGTCCATGGAAAAGTACTCCGAAGCAACTCTAAACAGAACCAACATGAACTCTTACTAAACAAACGTAAACCAAAAATCAGACAGGTTTTTAAACATGGGGTATCTTTCTTCCCCGAGTCCCTGTTGGTGGGTGGAGAGGAAATCCTCACCTCCTCTGAGGGCCCCTCCCTAGATCTAGTACTACTCCCATCCAGTGGGGTACCACTCCATCTAGACATGTCCAACTTAAATATCTCTCCCTCTCCCAGTCGGTTTTTATTGAATCCTGTAAAATAAAGAAGCCTGAATGTTTTCAGGTATTTTTTCTGTTAGTCTCTCTTTCTGTCAGTCTTTTATCCATAACACAGGTGTGTTATCGTACATTGTTTGAGAACTAGTCTTTTTAGTTCGTTTATTTTGTTTCTAATCCATATTTCTTTTCATGCGGTGACATCATCTTTTTAAAGCAAAAGTTTTAAGATTTCCATTTAAAGTTTTGTAGTTTTTCTCTCACTCAGTGTGCCGCGTCTCGTTCCTGTTCTTTTCCCTTCACTCGCTGCCACCCTGCGTCTCCTCGTTGTCTCTCCTCTGCTGTTGTGGTGTCTCCTCCTGGTTCGGCAACCGTGTATCCTCTTTCCTTCATGTCCTGCGCTGCTGTCCTGGCACTTTCATACGTCTTTGTTCCGTTCTCCTAGTGTATCCGGATTTTAGAGAGCGGTGTTTGGAAATGTATTCCTTTCTCCTTCAGTATTTTTTTAATGCCTATTTATTCATTTCGTTTCTGGACAATTTCGGTCGGATAATCGTGGTCAAAGTAGATTTGTTTACCCTTTATTTGGATCTTTTTCTGCCAAGCTTTCTTCAAAATCATTTCTTTGGTCTCGGTTTGTAAAACGTTAACCATGACTGACCTTGGCGCCGTATTGGGGTTTGGTTTTGAGGCGAGGGCTCGGTGAGCTCATTGTATCTGAAGATTGGTCCCCTCCGGGAGCTCGAGCTCTGTCTCAAAAAGTTGCTCCAGATATGCAGCTATGAATCTCCCCTCTATGTCTTCTGGTAAACCAAAGATTCGGAGGTTGTTCCTCCTTGATCTCCCTTCGAGGTCGGTTAACTTTTCTTGCATTCGCCGTGTTTGTTCCACCATCTTCGTTAGCTCCTCGTTAGCATCCATCCTCCACTCCTCAACCTCCGCTATGCGTGTCTGCATCTCGCTGATGCTCACTCGCTGTGCCTGTAGCTCCCGGCTTTTCTGGGTTACCTTACGGTCTATTTCTTATCAAAGATTCGTTATTTCTTCTTTCATTTCTTTCTTCAGCTTGTCTTTAAACTCGGCCAGCTCCCGGCACAGCTCTTGTTTAAAGGCCTTAATATCTCCCCTATAGCAGCAAACCCTTCCTGCAGCGTCTCTGTGCTATCGCGTCCCTCCATCGTCTCTGCTGGAGCTTTTTCGCGGTCATTAGCTTTACGTTCAGAGATTTCTTCCATCATAGTCAGTTCTTCAGTTCTATCTTGCTTTTTATAGTTTTCCCGGCTTCTTGTGTTGCTTATCCCACTCATGTCTTAGTTTTGTTTACAGAGTTCTTATTTCTTTGTGGGCATTTTTTACCCGACTCTGGGGAGCTAGCTTACTATGTTCCTATTCACTCCGCCATCTTGCCGCACCCTCTCCCACTTTAGTTTTTAAAGGGCCTTGGAGCTCTGTTCTGAGCTCCAGTAAGTCTTAGTCTCATACTCATACAGCTGCTGACCACATGGTTCCTAGCATCAGACAAGAGCCACACTATAAGCAAGTTATTTCACCTTTCCATTTGGAGGAAGAAGGAGAAAGGCAAAAAAACAGCCAGTGGTAATTATTAGCTGCCACTGCTAACAGACCAGATGACTGCTCAGCAAACAATATCAAAGGTTCCACTTAACTCAGGAAAGGTAAAGCAAATTGTCACAAGCAAATCCCTTGTGACAGTGATTGTGAAAGATTTGTATCTGAATTCAGTGGATGAAAACCAGGGCTTTTGTGCAATGTTGCATCCTTTAGGGCCACACAGACCATAATCACAGCCATCCCTGCACTCTATGACAGGACCAAAAACAAAGTCATGGAAGCATTTTGACTCCTTCTTGTTGTTCATTTAGTTCCCAAAATCCTGTTTGATAAAAACTGTTTGAAATTGCAGTGTAGAGCAATTTTTTTTCTTTTACATCCCTAATTCTGAAAAATAACTTCTAAAGAACTTGTAAAATGTTTCTAACACATCTCAAAAAATTGAGAAAAGGACCTTGTTTACCACTGTGAAAAATCCCCTCTTCTTTTACCAAGTCTGTGAACAAGTAAGAGGGAATGTTGCCACATTCTTTTCTCATGTAGGACTCTAGTTGTTCAACAGCGCTGCGTCTTTCTTTGCCAGATTTATTGCTGGATGGGAGCATGTGTAGTTTTAAAACCTGTATATATTTTTCTTCATTGATGGTGTTTTCCCAGATGTGTAAGCTGTCCATGTTAGAGGCAGTAATGCACTCCCATACCATCAGAGAGGCAGACTAGTTCTCTGTGAATTAGATATGGGTGTATGAGATTTGCAAATCATTGCATTCTGTCACAACTTTTTCAAAATTGTGGTTGTAGGTCTGAGAGATTCTATGTTCAGGAATGTAAAAGTATTTTCCGGGAGTATTTTTAGTGCATCTTGTTATGTTAATGACTGTTTTGTGTATTTGTATGTTCTTTCTTTAGCTGCCGTGTGTCAAGCTTGTTTGATGACACTATGGTGTTCAAACATCACTGCACATAGCTGTGCTCAGGTAAATGTTTCATTGAAAGTACTCTGTAAATCAAATAAAGAGGGGGAGATGTTCCATCAATCCAACAGCTGAACCTTGTGAGAGTAAAGTTGTTCTCTGAGAGCATGAAGTTAGACATAAAGTTTACTGTCTGTGTTAACTTGCAGAGAAGATGCTCAGTCTGAACCTCAGAGGATACAGTTTACAGTTCAGGAGGAAATAAAGTTCTCATTTAAAGTTTCTGGGATGTGATGATTTACAGCAGTTTCTCAACTTCCATCAGTTCAGTTCAGAGAAATCTGCTCTGTAATATAACATTTTTTATCAGTTTGGTTTAAGTGACATCAGGGGCGTCACTAGGTTTTATGGACAAGGGGGGCTTAGCCCCCAGGAGATGCACAGGATGTGAGCAAACGTAGTGGGCGAGAACAAAATTTCTCAAATAGCTAACAAAACCTGAGTTGCCATGCGGCTTGACAGCAGCAATATCAGTCCATGATGCACATACTCTTTATATATTTTACAAAAGCAGTGATGATTAATACTTACTTTATTGAAAAACTTTCGTATGCCCATTTTTTACTGAACATTCTCCTGGTCTGCTCACTTAATGTTCATGCTGCTCTTAGCTGGCTCTGCTTGTAAACTTGCTAGCACTCTGGTATCACGGTTGCAGAAAAAATGTGGACTGGAATCCATGTAGTGTGGGAGTATGTTATATGAACAAGTGGAATGGATCGGATAACGAAGTTTGTAGGGAAAACATGGACTGGATTTCATGTGGTGAAGGAGTACTCTATATGAACAAGTGGAATGGATTTGATAATGACGCACCAAAGAGGATCTCTACCTTACTCTGTAAAGAAAAAGAAAACTGACAGATTTATGATCATATATTTGAGTTAATAATGAAATAATATATGGTTATTTATTTAAACTCATATTCTGGCCACATTATATTGAATTTTTGTAAAAAAATAAAATAAAAAAAAAAAATTATATAAATTTTTATAAATACACTAATATTTAGGGGGACTTGAAAACATTTTATTCTAAAACAGGCCTAGTGACGCCACTGGTTTTCAGTCTTGATTTAGGTACAAATAAGTCCTCGATCAGTCAATCTCAGGGTCCTGGTGGTGACATTTAGTTGTAAAAGTTCAGAAATGTCTAAAGGTGCATCACCATGCAGAGCCTTGATGTCTGGGCCTCACTCATGCAGAAAGATATGAGTGAAAAACATCCTCCTGTGTGGCCAAACAATTCTTAAGACTACACTTGGGTACTTGAGTGCAAGTTTACAATGGTTTTACTACAAAAAGGGATGTAAACAATAGTGCATGGATAAAATAAAACAGTAACAAAGCAATTTTATTTCACATCAAAGGCCCCACCAACTCTACAATGAATATTTTCTAAAACTGATTTTCAGCTGCAGTTACACCTGCAGTTCACACCAAGTTTTTTCGAGAGAAAAATTAGATTTTTAAAAATGTTTTCCAAAGTGGAGAGTTTTTAAAACTGTTCTTGTTGGATCTAGTTCAAAAAAAGCAGCAACAAGTCAATTTAAAGTTGAAAATAGAACAAGAAGACAAAAATATATCAAGTATGCCAAAGCTGAAGCCCCCCTAAAACAGGCCTAGTGACGCCACTGAGTGACATAAAGGCTAAATAAATTCTGGAAAACAGTGATATCAGGTGAGTTTCCAGGAACTAATTAGAATTTTTTCCATAATTAAAAAACGGTTATTTCTCTTAACAAAACACACTTTTATGACTTCCTGTTGTTTGTTTTTCTCACATGTAACTCAACAGCTTTTATAATCCTTGCTTTCTCTCTCAGCAGATCCATAAAAGTCTTCAGCCTGGGGCGGATTATTACAACAACGCTAATGAAACATCATCTCCTGCTGTGTTTGTGTTGATGAGAACACGTCAGCAGAGCAGAACCAAGCTCTGAACGCCTGCTGGTGCCTCCAAGGGCAAAGCTGTGCCAGGAGTTTGGTCTGTGAATGAAGCTGTGAAGTTTCTCAAAGAGAATCTCCTCTGTTCTTAGTCTTGCTGTCTAAATATTTAACCAGCAGCCTTTGTTCCTCTTCAGCAACCCGAGGAACAGCAGATACTCTGCTATAAACTGTTTGCCGCTAAGTGATCTGAGATCTTTTGCTGCGGGACGTCTGCACTCTGTCACCTGCCGACCAGGAGGAAGTCAGACAGAGTGAGGCTCCACGTCCACACCTGTAACTAGTAGAGGTTCTGGGAGGGGGCACAGAGTGGCAGCTGCCACTGTAAAAAATATCTTGCCACTCTATTTGTAAGCTAGCTAAGCTTTGTAAGCACAAAGTTGAAAGTCAGGGACATCTCCACAGAACTTTAATCTCTATCCTAACACAGTGACTTACACTTTGCACACACCCCTCTTAAATTTCAAAACAATTTTTACCCACCAACAAACCTGGAAAGTTCACCAGGAGAGACAGTTTCAAGATCTTCCAACCATCAACATGTCAGTACAAAGTTTGACCAAAACAACTGATTGTGAGTCTGTATTGAATCTGTAAAAAAAAAAAAAAAACACAAAAGTTGCTGACAAATAGCACTCAGTTAAGTAGTGTTTAATGTAATTTGTGTAATTCATAGTCATCGATAAATAACCTGAATGCATCAATTTAAGTCCAAATAAAAAACTTTTCCAGCGGTAATGATATTTGCTTTTGTAACCGCACGCCACACCTTTGCCACCCTAAGAATAGATCTGCCACTGCCAGTAACATCTTCACCTGGTCCAATCAGGACGGACTGTGTACAGACACCAGATTTTAAATGATACAGATTTAAATATACATGTAAAGTAAACCTATGCCTGAAACTCCAACATCCATCATCTTTCTTCTCTAAAGCCAAACAGGAAGTTGGGACTTTGTAATGATAACCTATAACAGAGCCAGACTCTTATTTTGGAGATTGTCTACGGGTTACAACCTCTTCCTGTTTGCTTTAATACTAAATCCTGTCGGCCCTCTGACTTAACTGAACATCAAAGATTTAATTAGAGACGGCATGAAGTCTGAGATTCTACAGGATCTATGGGGGGCGGTCATGATGGAAACAAAGAAGAAAGAAAAGCATGTTGGGTAATATAGAAGACAGGAACCCAGAATTTGCTGTATCATGGTTGAATTGTGCGTCCTGCCTTCTGAGGAAGCAGAAAGGGAAATGGCAGCACGCAGGTAAACAGAAACACAGACTAAAAACTAAGCCTCAGACAAACAGTCTCTGTGTGAAAACTCAAAGTCAGATCAAAAAATGTCTTGAGCAGCAGAAGGCTCTGAAGGTCACTTATGTTAATTTTTAGGTTTCTACTGTGTTTTATGTAGGAGATATCACAAGTTAAAAAGAGTTTTCACTTCTTGTTTAAAAAACAAACAGAGCTCAGAACCAAAGGATGTCAACGAGAGTTTGAATGAGTGAACATTTTGCATTCTTGGGGGATTTGAGAACAACCAATCGGTCCTAGAGCAGTGAGAGACAAACTGGGTGAAAGAAGACAAAAATACCCACATCTGTGTATAAACAGTGGAAGAATTGTAATGTTTGTGGGCGTAATAATCAATCAATCAATCAATCAAATTTTATTTGTATAGCACATTTCAGCAGCAAGGCATTTCAAGGTGCTTTACATAATTAAAAAACAAAATAAAAATAGCATGTGACATTGAATAAACAGTAAGAAAGAGAAAAACATCGAAGACATCAAAAACCCGCACTCTAAGCCTAATTTAGCCATAAGCAACTCTAAACAGGTGGGTTTTAAGTTGAGATTTAAAGGCACCCAGTGTTTCAGCTGTTTTACAGTTTTCTGGAAGTTTGTTCCAAATTTGTGGTGCATAGAAACTGAAAGCTGCTTCTCCTCATT
>NC_051444.1:31725193-31740726 GCF_001649575.2 Kryptolebias marmoratus
AGAAGATCTGAGGGGTCTAGACGGTTGGTACATCGATAACAGATCTTTAATGTATTGTGGTGCTAAACCGTTCAGTGATTTATAAACTAACAACAGTATTTTAAAGTCTATTCTTTGAGCTACAGGGAGCCAGTGTAGGGACTTTAAAACTGGTTATGTGCTCTATCTTCCTGGTTTTAGTGAGAACATGAGCAAATAAGAGTTTGTTTGCAAATATTTTGAAAGTTTAGACAGCTCAAAGATGAGTGTGTGACATTTATCTTCAGACATTTATTTCACACTATAGGTTACCTATTCTGAGGGAAAATCTCCAAAAATCATCAAACTTAAATTGTGTTTGTGGAAAAAATAGTTAAAGATATAAAACACTGGTTTCTGTGAAGTCTGTCTGAGCTGTAGAACTCCAAACAGGGCTGGCTTTTACCACTTCAACTAAATCCCAATGCTGTCTATGGGGACGTTTTTGCCATTTTGTGTAAATTTTGACTGCGCCCAAAAGTCATGGAACACTATTTGGGATTGAGCTACACATTTTGATGTATTTTATGTTTTGTTTTTTAGGAGCAGTAAGAAAAAAACAAATGTTAGGCAACAAGGGGTAGTGTAATAAAGCTGCTTCAAAGGTTTTACACTGGACCTTACAACAGTGTGTTAGGGCCACTCAGAAGAAAAACAATACGGAGGAATTGTTTTTTTGTTTGTTTGTTTCTTCCAAATGTCAATTTTAAAGAGTAAAGCTATTTTCATAAGACAGGTTTTTAGGTTAATCTCAGTGTATGTGCTTAAGACTCTTATTGTGAAGGACTGAATTAAGTCCTGTGAGTTCTGGTGCAGCTGCAGTAATAAACCTCACCACTCACTAGTTTTGATCACGTTTTTTTTTTCTTTTTGTATTTAACCCAGTAAAAGAGCTCTTCGACATAAAAACAGCAGGAGTTCAACAGCACAGTAGGGTTCACTTCAACTGGTTTAAATTTTAAAGGTAAATTTATTTTTTAACGTTAAGACTTTTTACTGTCAAAATTTAGAAAAAAAAAAAGAAAAAAATACTTCCTTCTCAAATTTTTCCTTCTGAGTGAGCCTAATACGTCATCACAGGAACCTTTAACTGAACAACAAGATGATGAAATAAAGCAGAATTATCTTCAGAAGGCTGAGACCATCAGGCATCTCAGATAGGATTCAATGAAAAATCGTTACAAGATCCTCTAACACTCCTCTGTTAGACTTTCAGCTTATTTCAGAAACGTCCAGCTGGCTCAGGCTTATCACCAAAGGTATAAGAGCAATAATAGGTTTGCCCGTGTTTGCGGTATGTGTGTGCTCATCTGTTAGAAAGAAAACTCATCAACCAGTGGACATATTTTAATGAAACGTTCAGAAAGTTTTCACTGGATGTATATCTATACCTGATCAACTTTTGGTGTCAACCAAATGCAAGATGGCTATCACAACTAACCTTTGGAAACACAAAAATGGCTATAACTTTTTCAGTGTTATGGATGTGGAGCTAAAATTTGGTGAGGTAGTAGCTGAGAGTCATCCTCAACACAAACTGATCTTGTGAGATTTCCCAATATTGCATATGATTGTGAACATTATTATTTTTAAGGTTTTATCCAAACAGTTACAACTCCATCCCTTTTCATCAGAAGATGATCTCAGGATAAAACTCTGGTGTGAAAGGCGATGGGCGATATGCATTCCTTCAAGCATGCTAGGCCTCTATTTACAGCTCATTATTCGAGAGCTCTTGTTAAACTGCAGCTTTAAGATATCAAAAACTCCCGCTGTACATAATATACATCCACCATCATGAAAACCACCTGCTGACAGCAGCAGCTCAGACAACAATCAGACAGTTCAAATCATATAACACATCAAGGACACCACGTTTTCCATGGAAACATACAGATAAAGAAGAACTGAGGAAACTTATTTGAACTGATCTGAAATATTCATCAAAAGGACATTTGTTGATTTCTATAAACAAGATTTTTTTTATAATTTTTTTCAAAAATGAGTCACACAAGTTCACTGATCCTGAAAATGAGGAGAAGGAGGAGGAGGAGGAGGAGGAGGAGGAGGACTTTGTCGCCCGCCGACCTGCTCTGACTCTGTACAGCATGGTGAGGGTGTTGTGGGACGTCAGGGCGGTGACGTGCAGGTNGAGGAGGAGGAGGAGGAGGAGGAGGAGGAGGATAGTACCTTTCTTTTGGAGCGCTTAGACCTTTTGGACATGTTCTTCATCTTTTTATGAAGGTGACATAAAACCTGCAGGAAAAAATATAGACATCAGATTGATCTGTGGTTAGAGTATTTGTTATTTTCATGCAGGAAACATTTTTGTTTGTATTTTCCACAAAACCTAAACTGACTCCTAATATTATATTTTGAAAAGCCAGTTCAGAAGTGTACCAGTTTCCTTTGCATGCTTTTCTTTTGTGAATTTAGGCAATCTAACAACTTCTGCGTACTTTATGCTATTTTAGCCATTAATATGTCAGAAGATGAGATATAACTTTTGTATTTTTTTAAAATATTAACTTTATTTTAAAAAACATCTTCCCGTAGAAATACATTGAGATCTCTTTAGTTTATTTTTTTTTTTAAAAAAACATTCTCTTTGCATGCTTGCCCCTTTTTTCTGTCTTCTTATGCGTCTTTAATCTAGCGTTTTGCTGATTTCAGCTTTTGTTCTGCTTGTTTTAACTGTAAGGATTCTGTTAAAAATTCATTCTTCAGCAATTTTCAGCAAAATCATTCAGCACCCAGCCTTTACGCTGCATTGATTTTCCACAAAAATGCAATTTCCCCATAGACAACACTGGGATTTAGTTGAAGCTAGTGGTAAACCTCAGCACTATCTGGAGCTCTACAGCTCAGACTTCAAAAAACATTTTCAAAAAACATTATTCAGAGTTTAAGCAGGTTGGACTTTACATGACTGAACTGGTGTTTTGATAACTAACTATTTTCACACAAACATATTTTAATTTTGATGATTTTCACAGATTTGATCGCGGAATGTTTAATTTATAGTATGACGATGTCACCTACTTTAACTCCGAGTTGTCTACGCTTTCCAAAACTTTTACAAACTCTTCTTCTACAGTTTATACAGCTGAGATTATCCCAAAGCCCAACTGGGCTTTAGAGAAGAGAGCTGCTGTTTGTGTGTTTCAGACTGAAGCAAACCCACAACCTTCAGCAGTTTTTCAGAAACGTTCTAGTTGGATATGACACTTTCTCCTGTTGTTTTGAAACGTCACACCTGCGTAGGTGTGCTTGCGCGCTGCTCCGGCGCGTTTTAACGCACAGATTTTTATGAGCTGGAGGACTTTGCGCGCGGCCTTTGGCCCCTGTTCTGTTATTAACACGTGTTTTACTGCGGCAGCAGTCCCATATCATCCCGTGAAATGACAGGGTTTGCGAACTGACCCTGGTGTAGCAGCAGCAGATGAGCAGCAGCGGAGTCACGAACCCCAGCAGCGTGACCGACACCTTGTAGGCGACCCGGGGCGCTCCGGACCAGTTCTCCCAGCAGAAGGTGCTGTTCGGGGCTCTGGGGTGGTTAGTGAGGATGTAGTGCTGCGCCACCGGTACCGAGCACAGCAGAGACAAGGTCCAGATTACGCACAGCCCGAACAGCGCGTTCCTGCGGCTGCGGACGCACGCGAAGCTCTTGGAGCGCACCACGGCGATGTAGCGGTCCACGGACATGGCCACGAGCGTGAAGATGCTGACCAGCATGGTGACGTTGGAGAAGAAGTGTCCGAACCTGCAGAGGAAGGCCCCGAACACCCACTCGGGCAGGGAGTAGATGGTGGCGTGGAGCGGGACGCAGAACAGGATGAAAAGGAGATCCGCCACGCTTAGGTTCATGATGAAGATGTTGGTGGGGCTGAGGGCGCGCGCTCCGCCGCTGGACTTCACTCTCCCGATCACCACCATAACCAAAGTGTTCCCCACCACCCCGACCACGAAGATCAGCCCGAACACCACCGGGACCACCACAGCCTCTGGTCCCGGTCTGCCGCTCGCCGACCCGTTGGTCTCCGGAAGGTCAGGTCGGCCGGAGGACTCGTTTTCTGCCTGCAGCATGCTGACGCTCCGCGGGGCAGCTAGAGGTCAGACTGACTGAGAGACTAGGTCCATGATCCGGACCCAACACGTCCAGCAGCGCAGTCTGGACTCCGAGGACTGTTTGAGAACACTTTAAGTTACCGGAAACGCAAGCAGCTGCTTCTGGTCTAAGGATTTCTAAATAAGATGACTTTAATGATTCCGTTTCAAAATATAACCACAAAAATTAAATCTACCCGCCAAAACCAGAAACAGTTGTTTTTATCAAATATTTTCTAAAATATTCTCCTTGCTTCTTCTGTTTCTGCTTCACTTTCCACTTCACTCATCTCTGTAAGGCTTTTATTTTGTCAGAATATTGTTTTCTATTTCCTGTTCATTTGTTAAACCTCACAAATTATTTTTGACTTTCTTATTTTTCTGTCAGGATAGTAATCACTGTTTTCTCTTATATTTAATGCAAAAAGTGCCTATGATCGACCTTGAGCGAACATTTTCTTGTACTGCTGATTGGCTGATAAAAGTCAGATTTAGTTTATGAAAGTTTAGCTTCACATTCATACAGATAGATTTTTACTTTGCTGAAAAATGCTGCAGAAATTCTGAGATCTCCAAATTCTGCGATCATATGAGACATCTGCGTTGTTCAGGCTGCTCCTGGGATAAAACCTCTGACTGTTCATGGACTAAGGTTGGTGTGTTTGTTAGCTGTTTTTTTGGTTAATTAGGTTGATGGGGGTTTTTTTTTGTTTGTTTGTTTTTTATTGGTTGGTGGGTTGATGGTTAGTTGAAGGGTTGGATGGTTTGTCAGTTGGTTGGTAAGTTGATTGGTTTGCTGATAGTTGATTGGTTTCACAGTTAATTGGTTTATTGGTTGATTAGGCTGTTGTTGGTTGGTTGGCTGGTTTAGTTGTTTGTCAATTTGAAGTTTGGTTAGTTGATTGATTTGCCCATTAGTTGATTGGTCAGTCAGTTGGTTGGTTTGTTGGTTTGTCGATTGACTAATTTTTCAATTGGTTGTTTGGTGATAGTTTTTTGTCTGTTGTTTTTGTAAGTGGGATTTGGTTGGTTGTTGTCACGATGAGTGGAGATGACGGAGACAAACCCAGACTCATTATTAAAAGAAGACTAATAAACGAAAACAAAAAGCTGACGTGGCAGCAAAAACAAAAGAATAAACAGAACATTAAACACGGAGCAAGCGGGAACCACAGGAACAGGCACAGAGTGACAGAACCAGGAATGACAGCACAAGACAACAAACAAACAACAACAATGTACCAGCGGAGTATGGAAGGCAATGAACGGGTTTTAAAACACAGAGGGTGATGATGAAAGTGGACTCAGGTGTGTGGGGACAATCACAGGCAGGTGGAAATGGGCGTGACAGGGAAACCAAGAGGGAGTGACTGAGGAGGAATGAATGAAAACACAAACATTAGGAACAAAGACAGAAGAAACCAAAAAGATAATCAAAACCAAATAAAATGAAACAAGACCAAAACAAAATGTGAGTGAGTGAGAGGCGGGGCGTCCTTGTCTCGGCCGACCCCCACGGAGACGCTGGCAAACTTGACAGGTTTTACTGGGGGCTCTGCAGAGGACACAGGTAGCTCCCAGGGCTTGGCAGAGGGCACAGAGAGGTCCCAGGGCTCTGGAGAGTGACGCAGGGAGCTCAGAGGGCTCTGAAGACGGGGCTGAAGGGTGACAGGGTGATTTGGGTGACGGTGGCTGAAGGCTTGTGGATGGATTATTTAAATGTCCTTTTAACTGACTTACTGTGGTGTAAATGTCTGAGTAGTGGGCTAAACTGAGGAGACCAGGACGGGACAAAAGAATCTTTTCAATAATTGAATAAGTGACTAGGTTATGCCTGGGGTTGCTGTTTGTGACTGTAGATTAAAGGAGTCTATTTATTTAGGAGGAGATGTCCATGAGTTCAGTGGGTGGGAGTCCGGAGGTTTTTAAGTAGGCGGAAACATGGTCCAGATTGGGGGAACCAGAAGGCGGGCCCAGAAAGTTGCGGAAACGTCACCGTCTGTGATCCTCACTGAGACAGGGGGAGAGGCGTCCATCCATTCCACCAGTGAAACTGTGGTGGCGGCAGTCAGACCCACGGGGGAAGCCGGGGAAGCCGGGGAAGCCGTGGTGGCGGTGCTCAGACCCACCAAGGAAGCCATGGTGAGGTCCACCCGTCCCGCCAGAGAGGCTGTGGTGGTGGCGGTCCGTCCCGCCAGAGGTGCTGTGGCGGACGCTAACGCAGTCGGCGTTTTCCTACGGGGAGACTGGCGCTGGAGGACAGGGTCCATTCAAAAAAGCAAGCGGATGATTCCCCTGCTGCTCAGCCAGAATCTGGTCTTCTCCCATGGGTAACGCCGACGGCGGAGTCCGCTGGGTTCAAAGCTGGCTGGCACATTCTGTCACGATGAGTGGAGTTGAGGGAGACGAACCTAGAACGCAGACTCATAATTAAAAGAAAACTAACTTATTAAACTGTACCAGCGGAGTATGGAAGGCAATGACTGGTATTTAAAACACAGAGGGTGATGATGAAAGTGGACTCAGGTGTGTGGGGACAATCACAGGCAGGTGGAGATGGGCGTGACAGGGAAACCAAGAGGGAGTGACTGAGGAGGAATGAATGAAAACACAAACATGAGGAACAAAGACAGAACAGTCGTTGTTTGCCAACCGCCAATAAAAATTAAAAAAGAAGAAGAAGAAGAAAGACAGAACAAACCAAAAAGATAATCAAAACCAAATAAAATGAAACAAGACCAAAACAAAGAGAAAACCCCAAAACCCCACAGTTTGTTTGTCACTTCATTGTTTGTTTGTTTGTTTGCTTGCTTGCTTTTTAATGGTTGGTTAGTTGGCTGGATTGTTTGTTAGTTGGTGTTTTTGGTTGGTTGTACAGTTTGGGGGACCCCCCTAACTTTACTACAAAGATGTCGTAAAGTGAGGGGGGTCCCCCAAACTATTTTGTGCAAAAACTTATTTAGTGTCTTATGTTTTAGATATGTTTAGTTTCATGATTCCATTTAGATTATCTTAGCTCATATTTTAGATGTTGTTGCGTTGTATGACTGTATTTTTGTGTTCACATGTTGTAAAGCACTTCGCCTTGTTGCTGAAAAGTGCTATATAAATAAACTTGACTTTACTTGAACTAGCTCTTAAATGAAAGAAAAAGCCTTTTGATCACAGATCCTTCTTGTAGTTCACAAATATAGGATGACATAAACATGACTTTGCAAATGATTGAAGGTAAGAATATGTCATTTCTCCTAAAGTTCTTTTTTATTGTTGTTTTTATGAGCTACTTACTGATGCTGTCAGTGGATCACCAGAGGGCTGGACTAAGAAGTCTATGATGAGCTGAAAGTCTGAGTTTTCAGAATCACAGAGGAGGATTTCTTTGAGTCTGGTTAGATCACCATGGCAACAGAGACTCAGTTTGAGCCTGGTTATATCACAGTGGTGGGCCGTCAGGGCCAGCAAGTCCTTCTCTGCTGGCCTAACATAACCAAGAATCATCATAATTATGATAAAGGTTAATTTAATTTTTTATTTACTTTCCCTAGATATCTAAAAGTATTCATATTCTCTTTGTGTCATATTATGCTCTTTCCAGTGCTGTTGTTTTTAGGTTAGAGTTTTTATCCATTCAGATTTCAGCTATTTTATGTTGCCAGAGGCAGTATGAAATCTGCCCGGGCCTTCAGAATCAACAGTGCTGGCGTCCGTGCTGTAAGTGAACGGCCAAATACTGTTGATAGATAGTTGCGATAGCCAATCAGATCACGATTTGTGTCAGTAAGGCCCTCTAGCTGGCCTCATGTTGAACGTGACATTTACGCATCCTGTGATTGGATATGGGTACTTACTAGTTTTAGCCACAGCAGTGCTATGCAGATCAACAGAGTCACACCCGGGACCGTTACCAGTTAAAAACTTTTTTAACCCACAACGGCTGAAGGAGAGCAACACGTTGATTTGGTTGCTTTTACTGGCAAGGCTGTTTTCAAGATGAACTTTTCAAGAGAAGCTAGATCTCATTAGAGGAGGACGGCCGACCCCGAGCTAGCTAACCTGTCCCAGAATGGATTTTGTGTTGAAATAAGTGTTTTGGGGGACAGCTATTTTGGTGAATGCAAACATTTTATTTATTTTTGTTCTATTTTTTTTTTAGTTTTGACAGTAGCATACCAGATATGTTTTATTTGCTGATGCGGATTTGTTGATTTTTAAAATGCACTGGATAATAGCCCATTTTGTACAACACTGAGGTGATGGAATGCCAAGTAGTGCTTGAGTGTGTTTGTAATTACTCTCCAATCCTGGCATTATAAATGCTGGCATAATGAAAGGTATTTATTGACTAAGTTGGACATTACTGAAGGCCTAAGTGTGAAATGCACCACCCGCCACTGTTAGATCACCATGGTAACAGAGACTCAGCCAGTGGCAGCTGGCCAATAGAGGGCTCAAGGGCGCCGCCCCACCACTCACATTACTTTATTTTATTATTTAATTTTTATTTAATTTTTTTACGTCTTATTCAAAGTACAGTATAAAACTTTTAAGAAGCAGTAGTTCGCTTGATGGAAGCTTGAGAGATTCTTCCACTGATATTTTTCGTGAAACGATTCACAATGGAAACCACGCAAAGTCAGCAAAAGGTATATATTTTTACGTTCTTAAAACAATTTTTTTCACATAATAAATCAATACGTTTATGTAGAATAAGTTAAGAACTAGTGAAATTCGCAATTCATACAAGCTAAGGTTAAATTTAGCATGTAGCATAGCGAATTTGTTCTTTGCTGCGAATCATTAGAGGAAAATAGATAAGTTTATAACACATAATTGAGAAATGTGGCTTATGCTCAAAATTTGTTTTTTCTTTCTACAGATCCATGTATCTATTTGTAACATTCAGAAGGAGAGAAATTACAGCCCTTTTGCAAGGGTGATAAATACAGATGTCCCCTTTACTCGTACAGAGCCGAGGAGTCGTACCAGGTGGTGAACAAGTACTGTTATGGTTCAACATAAAGGTGTGTGAAACTGAACTGGATAAACATGAATGTTTGTTACATAATTATCAGTGTTATAGCTTCTTTATTTTATTTTTAAAGGTTAACTTTTTTGTGAAATATATGTTTTTATACACCAATGGTGAATTTCTGGAAAGTCAGTAATCTTTTTAAAAACTAAGCTGCGAGCAGATGGGGCTAGAGTACCCAAATGTGATACTCTAGTAAGAGTACAACTACTTCAATACATTTTTAGTAATAAGTAGCTGTGCAAGAAACTACACACGTAGGAGTAACAAAGTATTTGGTGAAATGACTACTTTTAAGTACTGAGTAACTGATCATAATGTGTAATTTAATATTTTACATTCATTTAATTAGACATGAATAAAAATGAAGTTATGTGTAGTGTCTGTTATTTTAAAACCTAACATGAAAACATTATTACAAGACAAATAATAAAGGTAGAAACATAATTCCAAATAAGGTTTTTCCAAAACTTATTAAAGAATTTTTTTACAGTAGCTAATAAAAGTACTTCCACTGACAATATATGATGTTTGCTGTGTGATTAATCTACAAACAACACAACAGGCTGGGCAGATGTAAACAGTAAAGCTTTAGTACAAACAAGAAGTGTGACTTTTAACATAAACTGTTAGGATCTGAGTTTTTGAATTATGTTTTGTGTTCATGTTTCAGTTAGAGTTTATTGTTTGTATTATTTGTCTCTTCCCTGTGCCTCAGCCACCATTCACTTCTCCTCAGTTACTCTCTCTCTTCCCCATTCTCACCCATCTACACCTGCCTCTAGCTCCTTAATCATCTCACCTGTGCCCACTTCCACTAATCACCCTCTGCCTTTAATACCCAGTCACATTCTCTACCTCTCTGCTGGTTCATTGTCATACTCTTGTCTCCCTGATGTGCTGTTCTGCTTGCTTGTGCCTTCTCGTCTCCCAGTGGTTCATCTTTTGTCTCAGGTCTGTTCAGGTTTTGTTTAGTTAGTTAATATTTTTTTGTATTTAGTCTAGGTTTTGCTGCCACGTCAGCCTTTGTTTTGGGTTTGCCTTTTATTTCTAAATAAATTAGTTTTTTTTCAACATGAGTCTGCGCTCAGGGTTCGCCTCCTTCACCCCAGCTCATGACATAAACCACATGTTGTCTCTGTGTCTCATGTATTTTTTATTTTTTTTTTAATATGTTCTTTGGTCATTTAAGTTACTTGCACAGGGTAGTGTATTCTGAAATTTTACTCAAGTAAGAGGAGCAATAATTAATAATAATATTATTTAAGTAAAAGTATTATGTGTGGTATAGCAAAACTACTCCTAAAAGTAAATTTATTCCAGCAAAGTTACTCAAGTAGTTGTAACTGAGTAAATGTAATTAATTACTACCTGCCTCTGGCTGTCTGAGCAATATCCTTTTGACAATGGAACTTCATTGTCTGCAAAAGATTTGTTATCTGGAGGCCATTTTGACTTTTAAAAGTAATTGGTAAATCCCACAAAACTATAATAATATTGGTAAAGAGTATACAGTAAGTAATTTCAAACTTACCTTTTTAAAACCACTCACTTGTATATTTCCTGATGTGTTATAACCTTTAGCATTGGTGTTTGTAGCTATTACACTGTGAATTGTTGTCCTTGCTCTAGTTTGAGTGTAAATTTACCCTTTCTTGCATAAATATATTTTTATTTTTCATTTTATTCCTTTCTTTTGGTTTTTGCAGAATTCCATATCTTCAGTTGCGCTCTTCTGAATCATTTGGTGAACCACACTGACTTTCAAAATGGTGTCCAGCCAGCAGCAACCAACATGCAGGCAGCCACGGCAGCATAGCTACCTGTCCGCTCAGAAGACATGATTACATTTACATTCATTAATGGGTGACATCAACTGGAGGAAATTTTCAGCATCTTTTAAGAAAACCAGATTCCCTTTGCAGTGTTAAGATGTTCTTCCTGTAACCTATAGTACAAAGACTGTGTGGGCTTCACAGGGAGTGGAGGACAAGGAGAGGACCCTCGTTACCACAGTGATGGCATACCTGGTTACTGCCCTGACCGTCAATACTGAAAGCACTGGGAAGCTTTCAGAGCTTTTCTATATACTTTTTGTTTCACAAATTTTAGTTGTTACACATTCTTGTTAATTTATTTTATTATATTAAATGCCATTTTAAATCATTTTTGGTGAAATACATAGGTCTTTGGAATTATGCATTTATCTCTTTGTTTGTTTACAAAGTGTGTTCTTTAAATATTATGTACATTTACAATTTACCCTATTACTTTGGCTCAGTTGACCTACTCCTGTGCAGCACAGTGTCATTTACTTTTCATACAAATTGTCAGTTCCACACTTAGCAAATGGTGAAATTAAGTTGTCTGTGGCTGTAATAAAGAGTGAAACCAACAAACTACCACAGTTGTAAATATATCATTTTAAAACTGTTGTTTGAGGATTGGATAATCTTGTTTTAAAATAATTGGAACTACAAGCAAAGTTAATTACTTACAATAACTTTTGTGTAAATGTTTTTATTGTTTCATAGTTCTTTTTGAATAATGACCGGAATCAATATAGATTTTCTTTAAAATCTTGAGATACTGTGACTAAGATGTTTGTTTTAACAGTCTTAATTAATAAAGCTTTAAAAAATAAAAACCAAGGCTATTTTTTTTAAATAAGCAAGCAACCACAGAAACATTTTGTTTTACAAACAAAAAGGTATAATACAAACATAACAAGGTTCAAGTGAAAAATGCAAAGTAAGCTAAAATATAGGGTAATACAAATAAGGCAAAAATAAAAAGGTAGGGTTTAGATTTTATCACATGAAAAATCATTCTTTAGTTGAAGTTTGAGGGCATTTTTATTAGGCATACTGAGCTTTGAGGTATAACAAAAAGTCATGAAATGCATATAACTTTGGGTGGAATTTAAGGTATTTGTCCTTGTTAATGAAGAATTTCCCAATGATTTTTTAAGAAAGTCATTGCTGAAAGTGTCCATATATAAGGCAGTATAATATGCCTCTATCAGAAAACATTTTAAGTCAGGGAATTTTAGGGACTAACCAGTCAAAAACATCAGTCCATAAAGCCTCAACATGCACTGAAAAAATACATGTTGAGTTAGTTCACCAGCATCACAGAAAATACAATTTTTGTTTCTTTACCAAATTCTTTTTGAATAAATCACTGGATGGATGAATGAAGCCTAGGCGTTATTGAAATCCAAACTGCAGCGTTTTATTATATGTCTGTTAGCCCACCCTACAAATATCACCACCATCCACCACTGCCAATTCTATAGTTTGACGTCCTCCATCCTCTTAATGTAGTGTATCATTTTCTTCCAAATATAGTAAAAAATAATTAGATTTTTTTTAATAAGGGATAGATAGGGAGTAAGCTGGATAAATACATCTAGATAAAGATTCTACTTTGGTCAAAAATATTCTACCAAATAAACTGATGTCCTTTAGTAACCATAAATTGGGTCTAGATTGACCTTTCTCGGTCACCTTCCATATATTTAGTTTTTCTCGTTTGAATCTAGATTTTTATAAATGAATATACCCAAATATTTGATACGAGTTCTGATTGGTATGTTGTAAACTTTAGTCAGATGAGTGGGATGAATAATATCAATTCACATTTGGTTAAATTCAACATAAGATTCAGGGCTTTTGAAAAAATGTTAATATTTGAAAGATTTTAGGGGTCTCATTTATATTCTCCATGAAAACAGTGTAACAATATTATTAACAGTAAAGGAAAAAGCGCCCCCTTCATTTCCGGAGTGCAATAGTCCCATTTCTATATATGGTATGGGACATATGGTCCGTCCCCGCCCCTTTCTGTTTGCTGCAGCCAGCTCCTACTTGGTATAGTTTTAAAAAATAAGGGAGAAAAAAGGTCTTATAAATGCTAAATGTGCCCTACACACTTGTGCCTTGGGAGACCTCCATCTTTGTACGTATTGGTGTGTTCAGGAAGCACTTGTGCATATGTACGATTATATGTACATTATAATGTTGCTTCTGTTGTTTTAATTCATGTAAATACACTGATGTGATACCTCAGTATATGTTTTGGTATATATCTATTTTGGACATAGTCCCCCCTGGAGAAAACTCCACCAGCCACCACTGGGCTTAGTTTGATTTGAGTCTGGTTAGATCACCATCGTAACAGAGACTGAACTGTCAGTAAGAATCTCTGTTCACTAATTATTTTCTTAATAAAGCCACAAATAATATCATCTGATTGAAACAACATGTGTTTAATATCTTACAGCAGCAGGTAGAACTATAATGATTATAGTTCTACCTGCTGCTGTAAGATTTTAAACACATTGTCAAATGAAACAAAACTAAAAATTCCACCATCATCAAGTCAGTCAGTCTCCACATTTAGTTGATCAAATGTTGGTGTTTTAATTTTCAAATATAATAATAATAATAATAATTTACAGTTTTTTAGGGATATATATATGGGTAAATTAAACATAAAGAACATGTAAAGAAAATGGATGGATGGATTTAATCTGATAAATATCACATATGGTTTCTAATTTTTCTAATTTTAAGTAAAATTATTTCATTTCACCAGACCACCTTTTTTAGGAACTCACATAATTTTCATTATAAAAAATATTAGAAGTATTCAGAAAAACTTGAACACACTTAGAGGTCCACATTTCCCACTTTATGCCATAAAAAGATGCAATTTGGTTCCAGTTGTGTGAGTTTTAGTAGGCATTACCATCAGAACCATGGATTAAACTGATCACACAACCTCTTCAGAACAACTGGACCATCACTCCTAACATTCAGACAGCTGGTGATTCGATGTGACTGTTAATAAAATTATTCCTGTTCAAACTTTAATGGCTGGTAATTTTACTGAGATTTATTTTCATAACATACCTTAAAAATCTATATTCTCCAGATATAAAGAGACTAATTATAGTTATCAGATAAAAAGTTATATTAATCCTAAATAAATTATGTATTATTTGTCATCAGGCTGTATGTTTTAATAAAACCAGCTCCACGGATTGATTCTCTGACATGTTTTCAGATGTGTTTGGGAGTTAATGATGCTCTCTGTTCATGATCACCTCACCTTACTGCTGTAGTTTAGTTAATGACTAATCTACCAGCTGTGGAGGGTCAGTCATCAGTTCATCTTTGAGGAACTTTGAGGCTGCTCAGACCTCCACAGGACCACAACAAAGAGGGAGGTTAAGGCTCAGAGCCCGTTGAGGCTCAGGAGTCAGTGTTCTGTCCAAGTTCTGCAAAGTGTCAGCAAGGAGGCAGCTGATGCAGCAGGAGTCAGGTGACACATAAACTGGAACAGTTCTTTGTCTTAAACAGAGATTGAGCAAAATGTTTTTCTCAAGTTACAAAACACATTTAAATGACATTTAATTACAAAACAAAACAAAGACAAGACAAAGGAAAGGTCTTCACACAACAAACACAAAAACAAACTATATAATGAACTGACTAAAATAAACTGCAAACAAATTGACTTGCAGTCACCCGCCAAGACTTTCTCTTCTGTTTGTTATCAGACTTTGTTTGATAACATTTAGAACATTCAGATTGCAGGGGCGCTGAAAGACTCTGGGATTTGTACAGAAAAGTTTTATCTCATTCTGTCAGTTGTGACTGAGTACAGTTCTTCTGTAAGAAAAAAAATAAGTTTGTTAGAAATTCTTAATAAAAAAATCTTATACTGAATATTTGCACACAAGTAATAATAAATAATATATATTTTTTATATTTCATCAGGTTTCATAATCAAATAAACATATCATATTTTAACAATGAATCATGTTTTTCTCTATAGGCCTTAGGAAAGCATGTCAACAAGCTCCACCAGTGTATACATACATGTATACACTGGTGGAGCTCTAATCTGAGTGAATCTTGATTGGGACACATGTTCCAATCAAGATTCACCCAGGTCAGAATTAATTTTTTACAGAACATTTACTGAAAGGTGATACTAGGTAAGCTTCTCCCTGGGCTGCCACCTTATCGTGGTGGAGGGGTTTGAGTGTCCCAATGATCCTAGGAGCTATGCTGTCAGGGGCTTCATGCCCCTAGTAGGGTCACCCAAGGCAGACAGGTCCTACGTGAGGGGCCAGACGAAGTGCAGCCCAAAGACCCCTTATGATGAGTAAAAATATTGGACACAGTGTTCCCTCGCCCGGACGCGGGTCACCGGGGCCCCACTCTGGAGCCAGGCCTGGAGGTGGGGCACGTTGGCGAGCGCCTGGTGGCCGGGCTTTCACCCATGGAGCCCGGCCGGGCACAGCCTGAAGAGGATACGTGGGTCCCCCTTCCCATGGGCTCACCACCTGTGGGAGGGGCCAAAGGGG
>NC_051444.1:31743599-31768146 GCF_001649575.2 Kryptolebias marmoratus
ATAGGGTGAGAAGCTCGGTCATCCGGGAGAGACTCAGAGTAGAGCCGCTGCTCCTCCACGTCGAAAGGAGCCAGTTGAGGTGGCTCGGGCATCTGGTGAGGATGCCTCCTGGACGCCTCCCTGGTGAGGTGTTCTGGGCAGGTCCCACTGGGAGGAGCCCCAGAGGAACACCACTCAGACCTATCGTCAGCAGCATTAACTTAGTAACATATATTATCTCAAAACATCTGACTGGTATCTTAGCTTCTCTTGTTGGAAACACACAGCATCACATAGAGAACTCCATTGATTCAACATTTGAAGCTAACTCCAGGAGAAGCTCTTGTGTCTTTTGACTTCACTTCTCTTTCATTTGCATACCCACAGAAAAAATTTCTCCAAACACAACATCCCAGTACATTTCAAACCCAACAGGACTCTCAGACAGAGGCTGGTCCATCCTAAGGACAAAACACTGAGCGGTGTGGTGTCTGGAGTTCAGAGCAGTGAGGAATTTCCAGATCTCTATATTGGAGAAACCAAACAGCCTCTCCACAGACGCATGGCTCAACACAGGAGAGCAGCTCTTCAGGACAAGACTCAGCTGTTCATCTACACCTCAATGATAAGGGACACTCTTTAGAGGACCAAAACATTCATATTTTGGACAGAGAAGACAGATGGTTTGAGAGGGGAGTGAAAGAATCATTCTTTGTTAAAAGAGAAAAAACAACTTTAACCCTCCTGAAGCCCTCAAAAGAGAGAGAGACAAAAAGAGGTAAGCCCCTGTATCTTCCAGTCAATTTGACCTGAAGGCCACTGAAGGGTTAAACAGAGGAGGTCTCATATTTCAGCTTTCAAAAACCTACAATGGAGCGTTAAGCCTGATACCCAGTCATTTTCACTATAATCAACACCTTCATGTGAACAAAGTGGCCCATTTGTGAGGAAGACAAACAAAAACCCTAACAAGCCTCTATTGTGAGTGAGTGTATTCTACATATCTCAGATTTAAAAGCTTTAACTCCCCACTATCTGCTGTTTTGAATTAAGAAAGCTCCTCGGATGAGAAGCAAAATGTCTTTAGCTACAGAGTAGAAGTCCAGATGTTTTTGTTTTTTAACCTTTTTTTGAACCCTTTTTATCAAGAGCTGAAAACAGTAACAAGGTGATGGAAATAAGTTTCACCCTTCTTGCATCATCGTCATCTTGTTACAGTTGGCTGATTGGTTTGTTGGATGGATGGATGCACAAAGTTTCTGTTTGCAATATATTCAGTTTAAGTCTTCTCTACACATTGATTCTTTTGTGTAATAATCTTAACTGTTGAGGAAATAAAAATCAGTTTGTAGAGAGCATTTCTTGGATCCTTTATGCCTAACTGTTTGGTTCCTGAAAGAGTTAAAATCACATTTAAAGACCACTGGTTTCAGCAGAAAACTAGTCTTTTATCACTCTTTCTGCTCAGGGAGCCACCTATTTTTGTCCCTTTAATTTATACAAATTTCCTGAAACAAAGGAAACGACAGCAGAGCAAATGACATTACAGGAAAAAAAGAAATGAAAATGAAGGAGTAATGAGGGTGTTAACGAGGAGCTGGAAACCAACTTAAAAACCTGATTGATGACAGCTTACTTTTCTTGAGAGGTTTTTTTTTTTTTTCAGCTGAAGAGACTTCAACTTCAGAAACATGAGGAAGGCAAAAAACTGAATTATCATCATCTTCGCACGAACAATCCTGCTGATCATTAGCAGGGAAGACAGTAGAAGTCATCAGGAATGCCAGCTCTGTCCTGGAACATCCCCTTGACTTGACCTACAGGTGGTGTCAAACTGGAGGATACTAGTTGGACCATTGCAGCACCTTGATTCTTTTATTTGAGCCATTCTGTTGTAGATTAGCTGCTGTGTTTGAGATCATTATTCTGTAACATCATGACCCAGTTTGGTTCAAACTTCAGCTGTCAGACAGATGGTCTCATATTTGACTCCAGAATCCTTTAGTGAACAGAGGAGTTCATGGTTAATTCAATGACTGCAAGGAGCCCAAACCATCAGCCCTCCACCACCGTGCTGACAGTTGGAATGAGGTGTTTTTTGTTTTTTTCTTAACATACTGCTGTGCTTTATGGGTAAATATCTGTTCTTTGGTCTCATGTGTCCAAAGAACATTGTTCCATTCAGATGAAACTTCACAGCTGAAACAAACTTTTTATTCCTGCTTTAGATGTAAATTGGTGATAATTTACCACAGTGTTTATACCTCATCACAAATGTGTTCTGATCCAGATTTGTATGTGCAGTTAACGTGAAATAAGGGGTTGATTTAGTCACCTCGCACAACAGAAGTGGAAAAGAAGAAGAAGGAAAGTACCACTCAAATCTTTTCATATTTATTATTTTTCCTCTCTTTAAATCTATTTATTAATTAATTAATTTATTATTCTTTTACAGATTCAGTATTCTTATGTCTGGTACAGAAATGACATAAACAATAAATCACCAAATTAATGCTAATACAATAAATAACATTATACCAATAAATAAATAAAAAAAATTAGTAAGCTTTGCATACATTGATGAACAAAAAGTTTAAAGATACATAAAATTAACTTTTTCTTTAGTTTTTTTATATTCACAATTTTTTATTGTTATTTTATTTTTCTGTCAATAATTTTTTTTTAATTCGTAGTTTACTTTTGTATATTTTCCATATTTTTTCCAATTTTTTTTACATATTTATTTTTGTGGCATTTGTCTCATTTCATACAGTACAACAAAGAGCAAAACTGTCAGCTGTTCCTGAAACTGACCTCTAGTGGCAGCAACCCACTATGATTTGTCGGTGTGAGTTTGTGGACAATCATCGCAGGCTGGACACAAACCAGTTCAAGCCGTTAAACTTATGCATTTGTTGTATTAGCTTTTTTTAACAAAATCTTAATGTTACATGGACTTTTTATCTTTAAGGAACCTGCATGATGAGATGATGAGACAAACTCAGAAACTGAAGCTTAAAGAAAGCAAACTGAAACATTTTGTTTTTATTGTTTTCATAGTCCCTGTGATGTACTGGAGACCTGTCCAGGCCAGGGTGTACCCCGTCTCTCACACAGTGACCTCTGGAGATAGGCACCAGCTCCCCTGTGACCTGGAATGGAAAAAGCGGGTAAAAAGTAGATGGATGTTTTCTGAGTTTTGTCCTACGTTGCTGAGTGTCACCCCGCTGACAGAATCTGAGTGTTTAGTTGGTGGCAAGGATCTGGTTGACCCAATCTCTCAGCTTGGTGACAGGCGTAGATAGCGGGGGCAGTAATACAGAGACTGCTTCCCTCAGGATGTGATACCAACCAGGGTTCAGACATTGTCCTTCTCACAGACCAAAGCGCCACCAGAGTTCCCCTAAAATACAACAATCACGAGATAAGCAGCCGGAAGTGAAATGATCCAGTGAGGGAAATAGGTGGGCAGAGCCTCACCATGCAGGAAGTGGGTCCGGCTCTCCAGCACAGATCATAATGTCGGAAATGTTGCTGCCTCGGTACTGCTTACCTTGTCAAGGATGATCCCTATTGATTTCAAGGTCACAGGTCAAGGTCATTCCTTTGTGAAAACCTTGTTTATTCCCCAGCTTTATATCCAAGTGGCAAAGAAATGTCAAATCTTTGGTTCCCTACCGATGGACATATTATGTACTGTTGGTGGTACTCTCATTTTAAAAAGGTGTAGCCACTGAGGATTTTCATGGCAGAGTTTTAAACTAAAATCTTCCTATATTGAGAAGAAACTGCTGTTTTTTATAGCTGTTTTAGTCAAACCTTGAAGATGATGTTATGATAGATTTCATGGAATATTGTTTGATCTTGGAAAGTGTATTAGCACTTGGAGTATGTGCTATGAATAACTGTCAGCTACGGTCACATAAATTTTACCTCAGTATCTGTAAAATTGAGTAAACTCTAAATATTTTTGTATTTACTAGTCTTGATTAACTGTGGCTGACATCTGAAATTAGGTTGAGTGTAAAAGTTAATCAATTGTAGATGTATGAGGGAGTTTCATTAAAATCCATTCAGACAGACAAAATATTTCAGTTAAGCTTTCTGATTTCAGTGTGAACTTAAAGCTAGGGTCCGTTGACAAACATGTGCTCGTGGCTGTGAGTTTTGTCACCACCCAGTTTTCATTGGTCACAGATCCTTCACAGAAGTGGAAGCTGTTGGATTGCGGCAGGAGAAAACACACTAAGCTCAGAGCGAAAAAGAGAAAGCTGTTTGTGTTTGTTCAGGTGAGCTAGCTCACCTACAGAGACACCTGCCAGGGCCAGGAGTGAAGCAGCACCTCCTCACTGTTCACAATGTGGGGAGCAGGATTTAAAGGACTATTTTATTGTTTAAAGCATCTGAGACAACACTCATCATACAGTCATTTCAACTGTCATCTGAAAAACAAGTTTTAACCAGCAACCCTGACTAAAAAACAAGACACCTAAAACAAGTCAATTGAAACAGGTCGACTAAAACAAGTAATCAAAAGCAATTCAACAAAATCAAGTTGAATAGTATAGGTTATCTGAACAAGTGGACAAGAACAAGTCAACTAAATTGAGTCTTTTGTTGCTTTTCTCTTTAAAGACCAACAGTTGAATTATTTATCTGTTTATGTACAAACATAAACTTAATCGATCACAAGCCTTTTCTCTAATTTATTGCATAGTTTACTACAGCTGTGTATGCAGAAGAAAAACAGGTGGTGGACGACATTTAAGTTTTGATGTAAGAGTGAAATGTTGAAAAAAAAGTCAAAATGTTGAAAATAAAGTCAAACACTGAGAGTTTATCAAAAATATTAGAGGAAAAAGTAAAATTATTCAGAGTAAAGACTACTGTCAATAAAAAAATTAAAATTTAGAATAAAGCTGGAATATTTTGCAAAAACTTAAAATATAGGCAATAAAGTCAAAATGTTTGGAAACACTTGAAAAAGTAATTCCAGTATATAGTCAAACTAAAAACTGATTTAAAAGAGAATCTAAAAACTTAAAGGGCATATCTGTGCACTCTGCTGCACCCTGCTGATCATCTCCAGTTTATTCACTGTTTTCAGTAAGGCTTTTATTACAGTAAAACATTCAGGATCTTCTTCACTTAGATGCAGTGAAAGTGAAGTGTGTAAAGTTTGAGTAAAGCAGCAATAAGGACGGGACTGAGAATTAATTCAAATTGAAATCCGATGTGTTCTCAAGTCTCACCGAAGGCAGCACTGACAACGCCAAGGCAGGAGAGTATGCAAAGGAAGGCCATGATGATGACGTTCAGAGTGGCTCGAGGTTCAGCTGTCAGCTGCTTATCAGAGCTGAAGCCAAGGTGGCTTTCTCACAAGCCAAACGCCCCAACACGCTGCTCTCTGATTGGCTGATGTGTAAAATTTATCTAAACTTTATTATATAGCATTTCAGCCAACAGATGTCCCACAGTGTCCTTCAACAAACTGATTATACAGAGAAACTGAGCTGTTTTTGTGTGATTGTTGTTTTTTTAACAATAAATGAGACAAAACTGACATCAGCTGGTACTTCAAGTTAGATATTAATAATTTGCATGTATAAGCAGGATTTAAAACTTTAATTACATTTTTGGACATTAAAAAATCCATCAGAAACTTCAAGATGCAAATGAAACTCTTCTACACCTCAAATTCATATCTGGTTACAGTTATAGCCCAAACCTACACAATTATAAACTGATTCTAGGTTGTTTGCATAGATACATTAAGAAATAAAAGTTTAAACAAGAAAAACAGACTGTGACAAATAACAGATTTCATTTATATGAATTTATTTACATGCAGGTGTGATGAATCTTTTATATTTCTTGTAGCTCTAACAAACATCACAAATAGATGTATGACTTATTTTAAACCAGAATGAGATATTTGTTTTTTCCCAGTTTGAATTAGAAGACTTTCCTTTCCTGTTGTTGCAGACAATCGGCAACAGTTAATTTGTTACCTGTTGACACAGTGATAACATCCTGAACAGTCAGCATGCTGAGCTGAGAACAGCTGCTGAGGGAGGAATAACAACACAGGAAGAAAGACGACATAAATTACTTGAAAACAACTCAGTCAAAGCTGTACAGATAAAAAAAGAGAACAATTCAACCAGAAACTGGTTTCAAATAAATCCGGCATCAGTTAAAACAGCTGCTCAGTCATTTAACATGTCGATGTAAAATAAATATCCTTCAGTTAAATGTTTCTCAGGTTATATTTAAAATCAAACCTCCAGCTAATGAGAACAGAATCATTTGTGACTGTTGAGATGACACCTTCTAGTTTATACAGCATCAACAAACAACAAAAATCACATTGGGTTTCTTAATACATGAAATGCACTTTATAAATAGTTTTCACTTGACTTCACATAAAGGTTTAATTATAGCAACATTAAGGAACTTTAGAACATATTTATTGATGGATGCATGGTTGGTTGTCAGAGTTCCAAATTTTTATTGTTTATGATTTTGCGTTTTGTTACTTATTTAGTGTTTGTTTTTAGCCAGATTGATCTTTGGGTTTTCATTTGATCATTTTTTGTATTCAGTTTAGTTCCCTGTGCCACCCTCATTTCTTCCCTCAGTTAGTAGTACTGTACTTTTTCGTTGTCAACCTGCCACACCCATCTACATCTGGTTCTTGTCAGCATTCAGTCACCTGTCTCTAATCTCCTTGTTAACACCATTCTTTATCATCTGACAGAGCAGTAAATCTGGAGCTGGACCAATGCAACATTCCTCATTATTGAAGACGAAGCCCCAATCCATCACTTGTGAACAAGACTTCAAGATACATTATAGCATTATAGTTTTTTCCAGTTGAGAAACATGACCTTGGATGAAGGGGAGCTAACTCTCAACCCAGCTGCTTCAAATTCGGCTGCAAACTGTTATATTGCACACAGGTCATGGCCCAAAGATGACAACATAAAGACACAAACAGGATCAGCAACAAAAGGACAGCCCTGGTAAAGCCCAACCAATATCAAAAACAAACTCGACTTTGTGCCCAGGATCTGGACACAGCTCTTGCTTTGGTTATACAGGGACTGGGTAGCCTTTAAAAGTGACCTCTTACTGCAGCACCCCCACAGAATGCCTTGGGGAACACAGTTATAAGCCTTCTCTAGAGCCACAAAATACATGTATACTGAAGTGACAAAATACCATGACCGCCTTAGCAACTCCCCAAAAGTAAATATCTGGTTCACTGTTCCATGACCCGGACGAAAGCCACACTGCTCCTCCTGAGTGAGTGTTAACAATCCATCAGAGCCTCCCTTACTACACCCTAGAGTAAACTTTCCCAGGGAGGCAGAGAAGTATGATCCCTTGATAGTTGGAAAACAGTCTTCGGCTCCCCTTTTAAAAAATGGGAATCATCACCCCGGTCTGGTACACCGCAGATGTTGTCCCAGTCCATATGCTGGTGTAGATTCTCAGTCATCCAGGCCATGGTAAATTCAAAAAAGGTTAAAAAACAAAGACAACTGAACTTCTATTCTGTAGTTGAAAACGTTTCACTTCTCATCCGAGGAGCTTTCTAAATTCAGAAAAAGAGAATATGGAGTTGCGCTTTTAAAGCTGAGATGTGATGTAAGCTGGATTGCTTGCAAATTGTTCTCACTCTCCTAATAGAGGCTCGTTACAGTCCTTGTTTGTCTGACTCACTGATGGGCCACTCTTGTCACATGAGTGCAGGTGTTTATTGGAGTGAAACTGACTGGGGATCAGGCCTAAAGCTCCATTATATGTTTTTGAAAGCTAGAATCTGAGACCTCCTCCTCTGTTTAATGTTGGTTTCTCCTTTTTGACATAGATGGCTTCTTTTACCCCCCTCTCGAACCATCTGTCTTCTCGGTCCAAAATATGAACATTTTGGTCCTCAAAGGAGTGTCCCTTATCCTTGAGGTGTAGGTGAATCTCTGAGTCCTGTCCCGAAGAGGTGGCTCTCCTGTGTTGAGCCATGCGTCTGTGGAGAGGTTGTTTGGTCTCTCCAATATAAAGGTCTGAACATTCTTCCCTGCACTGAACTGCATACACCACTCTGCTCAGTTTGGGTGTTTTGTCCTTAGGGTGGACCAGCCTCTGCCTGAGAGTCTTGTTGGGTTTGAAATGTACTGGGATGTTGTGTTTGGAGAAAATTCTTCTGAGTTTCTCGGATACTCCAGCAATGTAAGGAATGACAATGTTCTTTCTTCTGTTACTCTCCTTGTTCTGTTCCGTGGTGTGTTTAGTGAATTTCCTAACACACCACGGAACAGAACAAGGAGAGGAACAGAGGACATGTACAGAGTCCTGACTTCAATCCAATAGAACACCTTTAGGATGGATTAGAGCAGGACTGCAACCAGGCCTTCTGTCCAACATCAGTGTCTGACCTCACAAATGCGCTTCTGGAAGAATGGTCAAACATTCCCATTAACACTTCACACTCCAAAACCTTGTGGAAAGTCTTCCCAGAAGAGTTGAAGCTGTTATGGCTGCAAAGGGTGAGCCAACATCTTATTAAACCCTATGGATTATGAATGGGATGTTACTCAAGTTCAAATGCAAGTGAAGGGAGATGAGCAAAAACTTTGGGCATTATAGTGTATCATGGTGTAGTTGCTGAGGCCCTAAAATGCAGGCCATCAGGGAGCAGGCAGGCAGATAATAATGGAAAAGGTTTTATTTAACAAAAATCAAACAGATAAGTGACACTAAAGACTTGGGACTAAACAAACTGAGGCAGGTGTAATAAAAATGAAAAACAGGGCTGAGAAAAAGCAGGACTTAGTATGAGGATCTACACTGCCATTCATTCATAATAAGTGGATGGAAACTTCTGACCACCACATTTTAAAAAAACAACAACAATAAATAAAAAAAAAGAAAAATCAAAATCTGAAATATACAAATGTTTCTTATAGAATTCAACAAATGCAGTTTTTAAAAAAAAAAATCTTAAAATCTGTTTTCACTTCAGAAACAATTTTATTATGTCCGTAAGTATTTCTTCATAATTTATCACATAAGATTTCAGGTGCTTCTGCTTCACTTTGGGAATATTTTTATTTAAATAAAAGTCAATCTTTCTGGCCTTCGTCACATATCTGACCTTCATCTTTCTGCTGCCTCACATGGAAAACCAAACACCTGCACCTGTCCAAACTCCCACTGCCCTTTGATAACACGTCCCCCGTCTTGTCCAATCACATCGTTCCCCTGATGGATAAAAGCTCTCTGTGCTGATGGACCGAACATGATCGAGCCATGGCCTTCCTGTGGATTCTCTCCTGCCTCGCCTTTGTCGGCGCCACTTACGGTGACAGTAAGTGACAGTACAATTGGAGATGGCCATGTTTTATCACCGTGGTTTGATTCTTCAGTCACTGACTGATTTGTTAGGAAGTCCAGAATAAGTTAACGGGAGAAAAAGTTAAATATTTCTTTTCAGTTGTCAGCAGGTTCCTTTTGTTTGTTGTTATTAATAATGTTATGTTGATGTCATAAGGTTGCGGCGTGCCCGCCATCACTCCCGTCATCACTGGTTACTCTCGTATTGTGAACGGTGAGGAGGCAGTGCCTCACTCCTGGCCCTGGCAGGTGTCTCTTCAGGTAAGCAAACACAAATATGTTTTTTTCAATAATATCAAGTATTTTGATATTTTCAAACTAATTTTGACGACCAATCACCTGATAAACTGATAACGATTTGTGATCATCAAGCCTCTTCTGAAGCTGGCCTGAAATTTTGTTTCTAAACTTATTGCAATGTACCAAAGCGAGTCACTTTAAAACAAATAACTATTTTCATTTAAAACTTTCATTCATTATTTATTTATTTTTTTACAAGCTTTTAAGCAAAACTGTAACTGCATCCCAGTAAAGAAGTTTATACAAGTTACTGTATGTCTTTATATGAAGGAGATTAACCTTGCAGGTGTTTTTCTTCCCCAGTCATCAGTGCAGGGACAGATTCTAACTTTGTTTATTGCCTCCAGCAGTCTGTTTAAAATGTGATTCAAGCAAATTAACCTAAAAGATTTTAAACATCCTTGGATGCTTGTTTTATCTGACTGATTATCTGTCTTAATCTGGACTAAAATACTCATATGACAGTTTATTACCGTATGCAGTAGAAAATATGTCAGAGATGTACTGTAGACAACATATTATCTGTCGCTTTTAAACCAAATAACAGTGTCATATAGGTATTTTCAAGTTGTCGTTGGAGTATTTTTTTTTAGTTTCTTTACTTGGATGAAGCTGCATGAACAGATGTTTGCTCAGGTTTCAGTTAAACCATTACAGATGCAGATGCACAAATCTAGCACATGTGTTCATGTGTCTGTGTTGTTGCTATTTCAGGACTACACTGGCTTCCACTTCTGTGGAGGCTCTCTCATCAGTGACTCCTGGGTGGTGACAGCTGCTCACTGCAATGTCAGGTAAACACCATACACAGGCATACATGTGAAGAGGTGGTCAGACAGAAAATGATCTCAGTGTGTTTGGTTTGCAGGACATCCCACCGTGTGATCCTCGGAGAACACGACCGTTCCTCCCATGCTGAGGTCATCCAGGTGATGAAGGTCGGCAAGGTAAGTGACATTCAGCATCACCCATAATCTTCATGTGAATATGTTGGTCCTAACGCCATCACTTCCTGTCAGGTGTTCAAACACCCCCAGTACAATGGCTACACCATCAACAACGACATCCTGCTCATCAAGCTCGCCAGCCCCGCCCAGATGAACATGCGTGTTTCTGCCGTGTGCATGGCTGAGACTACTGATAACTATCTTGGAGGCATGAAGTGTGTGACCAGCGGCTGGGGTCTGACCAGATCCACCAGTAAGAGCCACAACCACTCATAGACCTTGGTATCAGCCTTTCCTGGTCTCTGGTCCGTTTTTTTGGGGGGAGGGATAATTGTCTATAAGTTATGTTGGAAGGCACATATAAATAATGTAAGAATTAAGAACAATTGTGATATTGAACAAAACTAAAAATGTATTATTACAAATATATAGTTCCCTGATAGTTCCATACATGACTTACTGAGTGGAGGTATAAGGAAAACTTCACAAAAACAACACTAAATCTGTTTATAAGCTGCAGACAAAAGCCATAAGAATTATAAATGGATCTCAGTATTATGATCCAACCAACACACTTTCCATTACATTGCATGCTTTAAAATTCTATATTTCAGTCATGATTAACACCACCTTGATAACCTTGAATAGGGTATAAATTAATCTTCTTCCTATATGCTGTTTGAAATAAGAAAAAAAAAGTAATGGTAATATTAAATACACCAGAGTGTGAAGCTGCTGGATTGAGAGTTGTATTCTAACCAGAAATGCGTGGAATGCTCCCTCAGAGTCAGGAATGAGTTTTTGCTTCAGGTGTAAGAGTTCAAGTATCTGGGAGTCTTGTTCACGAGTGATGGTAGGATGAAACGGGAGATGGATCGACAGATTTGGCCTGTTCCGCAGTAATGAGGGCGTTGCTTTGGTCAGTCATGGTAAAAGCTCTCAATTCACTGGTCCATTTACATTCCAACCTTCACCAATGGTCAAGAGGTATGGATCGTTACCAAAAAAAAAAAAGATCCCAGACACAAGCAGCTGAAAAGAGCTTCCTTCATCAGGTGGCCGGGCTCAGCCTTAGAGATAGCGGTGAGGAGCTCCATCATCCGGGGGGGAGCTTGGAATAGAGCTGCTGCTCCTTCACATCAAAAGGAGTCAGTTGAGGTAGTTTGGGCATCTGGTTAGGATGCCTCGTGGACGCCTCCCTTAGGAGGTTTTTCAGGCACATCCCACTGGGAAGAGACCTTGGGGCAGAAACAGAATTCGGTGGAGGGATTATAAATCTTCTCTGACCTGGGAACGAAAGCTTCTGCATACACTTTTCTTTTGTCTATGTTACGTTCTTGTCACTGAACTTAATTGAATACTTGTTTATATATTTTTTTTAAATGATTGAAATAATTATATACTGTTGTTTTTAATAATGACTAAAAAGCACAGGCAAAAATTAATCAATATATCAGTTGTGCAGATGAATGAGTCCACCAGTAGTGTTTGCCCTTGCCCATCTCTGTATGTGTTAACCTGAAGGTGTGTAACATGTTGAGTGTATCATTGCAGATCCTTCCACCCCCGCCCGTCTGCAACAGGCCGCTCTGCCCCTCCTGAGCAACGAAAACTGCCGCAGTTACTGGGGCAGCAAGATCACCGACCTGATGATCTGCGCCGGCGCCTCTGGAGCCTCCTCCTGCATGGTGGGTGGGGCCTCCATCAAAGTTTAGCTCAGGATCTGATCAAACTGAGCCATGTTTGACCTCAGAGGTTTTACTAAAATGCTGAGACCTTGTCTTTCTTTCAGGGTGACTCTGGCGGTCCTCTGGTCTGCCAGAAGAATGGAGCCTGGACCCTGGTGGGTATTGTTTCCTGGGGCAGTGGAACCTGCAGTCCCAGCATGCCCGGTGTGTACGCTCGTGTCACCAAGCTGCGCTCCTGGGCAGACCAGATCATTGCTGCCAACTGAGCACACTCAGCAGAACACCTTCACTTTCAACCTGATCTTAAATAAACCCCAGAAACTGTGATGATGTGTCATTTGTTTCTTCTTCTACACAAATTTTGTGTTACACTTTTCAGGCCAGGGTTTAAACTTTGAATAATGTTTCTGCTGTGATGTCTGTCTGAGCTGTAGACCTCCAAATAGGGCTGGCTTTTACCATTCCCTTCAGCTAAATCCCACTGTTGTCTATTGGGACATCTTTCACTTTTTATTTATTTATATTTCTTGGATTCATTTGTTTATGTTGTACAATATGCTGCTACTAAAAGTGAGAACACATTATTTGTGATTGAGCTTCTAGTTTCTTGTTTTGTTTTGTTTCATTCTGAAGGTACAGGAAAAACAGCAATTCAACAATTCTGTTGGAAACTGAAAAACACTGAGTGAATAGTACTGTTTTATGTTAGGAACAACTAGGTAAAGTCAAATGTAACTGTGGTCAATAAGCTGTATTTTCAATATGTTACTGTCTGTTTGTATGCCTGCCTTGGTTGCTTTGCAACTAACCAACCAAGGTAGGCATTGTTTCAGAAATCTGGTCACTTTAGGTTAGCTCCTGTACATATTTATTGGCTTTGTTTGAGCTGAAAACAAAATGAAATGTATATTACTAAACAAAATCATGTCAGTATGTTTGAAACATGAATCAAACTTCAACAAGAGGAACTATGTAATAATTTGGTTGGTAGACAGGATGTGTTAGCTTAGCTTGCTTGGCTTAGCGTTAGCACTGGAGCCAATGACAAATAGCTAGCCTAGAAAAATCAGTGAAAAGCACACCCAAGGCGTCTTTGAGATTCGTTAATGAAATAGTTTGGTTTCTCTGAAATGGAGTTGTGAACATTTGTACTAACAGTAGTTGACTAGTTAAAGAGTCAGTGAGAGTTTCTGACAAACAAGCTAAGCTAAGCAATTGAACTGAAGAGCAAATCTTTCTCTTAAAAACAAGTTAAACTGTACATCTTTAAAGGAATAAATGAAAACTGCAGCCTAAATAAGTCAAACTGTCAGTTTAACTCAATTAACTTCTTTCACCTTTATTTTAGATGAAATGTGCTTATAGGCACCAGCTCCCCTGCAGGGAAAAGCAGGTACAGATAATAGATGGATAGACATTTTTAACTGTTTATTTCACAAAACCCCATTTATTCAAATACAGATTAAAAACACAAACAGGTCTGCAGGTTTCTTCACAACAGCTTATCTTTAGGTGCGTCTGGGTGGGCAGGTGTGGCCAACTGGACGGCAGTAGCAGATGGCGTTGTAGAAGCGGCAGTAGCAGGTGTCACAGGGGTCACAGCAGGGCAGCGAATAGCCCAGACAGAACTGCTGGTGGGGGATACAGCGGCGAGGTGAGCGCACGGCCCGACCCTGCAGCTGCAGCAGCGCAGACAAGTCCTGCAGGACATACAGGTCAGACAACAGGTTCACAACACAATATATAGCAATCACTGAGAAAAATCTAGCACCTCATTGTTGGAGTCTGCCTCCATCAGGAAGCGATCTTCCTCAGAGTCCACAGGTATAAGGGCGGGGTCCTGCACTGGGTTGGCAGCGGCGCTTCTCTCTGCAGAATACAAGCAGAAAACGGTTAAAACAATTAGAAAACTTGCATTTCCTGCAAAAATGCAGCATGGATGCTGAGTGCTGAATGACTTAGCAGAAATTTGTTTGAGCAGAAACTAAACTGTTAAAATTAAAATAAGCAGAACAGAAGCTATAACAATCAGGACAAAAGCTGAAACAATCAAAACAAATGGAAATACAAGGGGAAGAGAAGCTAAATTGGGAAGAGCAATGAAAAGCTAAAACAAGGAGAACCAAACCTAAAAGCTAAAATTGGAAAAACAGTATTTAAATCTAAAAATAGTAACAGCAAAACAGTAGCTAAAAGCTAAAACTAGCAAAACAGTAGGTAAAAACTAAAACTAGCAAAACAATAACTAAAAGATAAAACCATAAAAACAACAGCCAAAATATAAAACTAAATATTTGGTTACAAAAGCTAAAAATCATAACACACTATAACTGAATAAGCTGGATGTTTTGGTATGTGAATGATTAAAATAGCACAAAAGTATGCAGAAGTAGTTTGATTGCAAAAAACATACAAAGTAAACTAAAACCAGGAAAACAATAACGTGAAAGCAGAGTCAGCATTCATCATAGACATGTATCAAATTACTAGACTATATATGGAAATGTGGAAGTTGAAGTCGGAGCCATTACAGCATCCCTACAGACTAGTCCTAGTACAAGTCATGCCTCTGCATGTACACAAACAAGACGTTACTCTTGGTAAAATAAAATAAAAATACATCTCTGATCATTTTTTTCAGGTGCTGACTCTTGTTGATTCATGTAGTTCCTACCATGCTGCTGTATTTTCACATATTAATTTTTCTAATATGTTTAACTATAATTAGCTATATCATACTTAAATTAATGGTCATGTAACACAATGATTGTGTGCGGGGAGTAGGTGGAATACAGTCCCACATTGCTAGTGTGCAGACTCTGGTCCCAAAAAACATGGCACCTTTCTTTAACCGGGTCCTGCTGTCTTCAATTCCCAACAACAAGAAAAAGTGGAGACATTTTGTCTAGAATTATAATACATGTCTATGTCATTCACAAAATAAGATGATACTCCAAAAGATGGCTCATCTCAGCATAAAGTGCAATGTGTCATTAAAAAATCTGAGTAAAGTGGACAGAAATCTCTTTTGGATCGGACAGGTGGAACCAACCAATATCAGACAGGTAGGAGGTATCTGTACGGTGTCCTGGAATCGGACCCTCGTCCAGTTGAATGTTTCCATGAACAAGGGAGGAGGAGACTCGCAGCAGACTAAAGAACCAACAGCAGAGCAACAACCCGCCTAACATCCTGCTGCTGTCAGACACAAGGAGAAGAAGGAAAAGCAACCCACAACTCCCAAAATCCTCTGCTGCTCCAATAAGACTTTCTGAAAGGAGAAATTGGTGACATAATAAAGTTTTGTTTCACTGCTGCTCTTTATTTATTCCTAATATTTTCTTTGCATCTGTGTATTTTTCTAATTTTCTCTTTACCCCCCCCACACACACACACACACACATACACACACACCATGTAATTGCCTCTGTACATTTTTTTGTTTGTTTGTCTTTGGAGTTTTTTGTTTCTTAACAAAATTTCTCATGACCCACTGGACTGATTTTATTGAAACCCACAGAATGTAATTATTGGATACACATCTACAACTAAACATTGTTAAGAATAAACTGATTCAGGATGAGCAGAACATCTAACAGAATGCTTTGGAGAGGTGTTTAAATGTGTTTAAAGCCATGTGATATGAGTACTGTATTTTCTGGACTAAAAGGTGCACTTAAAAGCTTTCAATTTTCTCAAAAAATGACAGTGCACCTTATAAACCGGAGCGCCTTATATATGTAAGAAGTCATAATGTTTTAGTACGTCTTTCGTAGACTACAAAGCTGCACCACTTGCAGCATTAAGGCTCAGTTATAGTCGAACTTTGTGGTGCTGTGCAGGGCTCCGCACACAGACCTGAGTGAGCGGTGTTTATACTTGACGCTTACGTCGATGCAGTATCCTTCCGTGAGTTTTGAACTGTTTGATTATCTTTGTGATCGCTCATAGAGGGATGATATAAATGCTGATACAGGCGAATCAGCTCCGCTAGAGCAGAAAAATTATTCATTTTGAATGGAGCGCGGTGTGCACGGTCCGCGCTAAGTTACAAAAATTGGGAGGTGCACGATGCGCCTTATAGTCTGGTGCACATTATATATGACAAAAGTTATAAAATGGACCATTCATTGACAGTGTGTCTTATAATCCAGTGCAAAAAATACGGTAAAACTAAGACAACATTAAAATCTTCTGATTTTTGACACACTTCACTCCTAGTCATACCTTTAGGGGTACAAAAGCTTGTGAGTAGAGTGGTATCCTCAAAGTTACTGTTATTGTGCTTTCAACAGTGGTACATATTGGTATCCTTGTAGTTCTCACCTTTTTAGAGACCAGTCTTGTACCTCTAGTGGCAGCTCTGTACCCTAAACCAGTGGTTCCCAACCCTGGTCCTTGAGGAACAATACCCTGCATGTTTTACTTATTTCTCTTCTCTTCAGCAGGTCTTCAAGTTCTGCAGAAGCCTGTGAATCACTCACTCATTCAAATTAGGTGTTAAAGCAAAGAAACAACTAAAACATGCAGGACAGTGTTCTTCCAGGACCAGGTTTGGGAACCACTTCCCTGACTACCAATACAAAACAGTCCTTTAAAATGGCTTCATATTCAGTTGTTCTTGATTTCAACAATCCAACCAAACTCTAAACTAGGGGTGTCAAACTCCATTCCTCAGGAGCCGCTCTCCTGCATGTTTTAGATGTGTTCTTTTTTTAAAACACTTGGTTTAAATGGATGACTTGTTGCCATGCTCCTAGAGAATTTGATGATTTGGTGAGGAGGTAATTAGACCATTTGAATCAGATGTGTTAGGCAGAAAAACCTAAAACTCCCAGGACAGCGTCCCTTGAGGCCTGGAGTTTGACACCTTTGCTCTAAACCACAGTTCTACTGATGACTGTCGGGTTTTGGGTTTTCTGTGGGGTTTTGTATTTCAGTTTATTGTCTTCATGTTTTCTGTTTGAGTCTTTGTTCAGTTATCTTTGTCTTAGTTTAGTTCTTGTTGTTCGTGTCTTTGTTTCCTGTCACTATTCACTCCTCCTCAGTCACTCACTTGCCTGCCTGCCATGCCCATCTACACCTGTCTTTAGCTCTCGTAATCATTCCACCTGTGCCCGCTTTCCCAATTACCTCCTGTGTTTAAAAACCTAGTTTTTGTTCTACCTTTGCTGCCATGTCAGCTTTTCGTTTTATTTTCTTTATTTAAATAAATTAGTTTTTTTAAAATGAGTCTGTGCTCTGGGTTCACCTTCGTCTCCACCACTCCTGACAATGACAAAGATTTCCACTCAGCTCTCAATTCCCATGCTGTTCCCAAGGGGCTTAATAAACAGCAACAAGCTACCACCCAATATCTGGACCAACTGAGTAATATCGTTCTAAACATGGATCAGAAATAACACTTCTACAACCTTCTGTACAGGCTCCTGTACAGCTCTCAAATATCACCTCCTGAAACATGCAAGGATAAGTAGTTTGATCATTGTAGAGTTTTTTTTTTTTTTGATCATTGTAGAGTTTTTTTTTTTTTTTTACAATGCTTCCTCATTTTTAATTGCACTTGCAGAAGCTTCGATTTAGACTGTTCTAAGATTAGTTTTGTAAATTGGTGAATTAAGTGGTAGAACAATATTTTGGTCTGAAGCAATTTTAATATCTAATCCCATTGAATCCCCTTTCACTACATTTGTATCAGATTTTTGCAAAATTTTTGATTACTTTCTCTGTGAAGATGATGCTGTCTGACAGCTCCAAATTTTAACATTTGGAAGCCACTCTGTTAAGAGTATTTTTGTTTGTTCTCTGTCAGAGCAGCTCAAAGACCAGCTAGCCTCCCAAGATGACCCCTCATCAAACATCTCTGAAGTAGAGATGCAGATCAGAACCAACAATTTGATGCAAAAAGTTGTATCTACTGTGGAAAACCAGACCATTTCATTGCATCCTGTCCTGATTGGTTAAAAGGTTGACCCGACCCCGGATAAGCGGAAGACAATGGATGGATGGATGGATGGATGTTGTAAACGACATGGAGGGCTTAGCCCTACTAGCCCACTTATACCAGCCGTCCCTGATCATTAGTCCTATGGGGGTACATAAATCCAGGCTGTACCTCACGGGACAGAAATGTACTCATACTGTACCCCTATTTTTAAGAGTGTACATGTTTGAGAGCAGGCAGGTATAGACAGATTCAGACAAGATTAAAGCTGTCTGAGTAGCCTACCCCATCCACACAAAAGCAATTTCAGCAATTTCTTGGCTTTGCCAACCTCTACCACCAATACATCCAGAATTACAGTCAAACCACCAGTCCTCTAACTAGATTGTGTGATATCCATCACACTTTTGTCTGGTTCCCTGAGACCGAAGAACCTTTTTAACCCTCCTGAAGCTCTCAAAAGAGAAAGAGAAGAAAGAGAGGTGGAGAAGCCCTTGTAACTTCAGGTCAATTTAATCCCTGGATTTTAACTGGATTTTGCCACTAGATTGTCACCATAAGGGAACACCATTATCCTAATCATTGTGGATCAATTTTCCAAAGCTGTTCACTAGATCCCATTACCTAAACTTCCTATTGTTTGGAAATTGCTCAGCTCCCAGAACAACTTGTCTTCTGACTACATGAAATCTCCATGGACATAGTGTCTGACAGAGGCCCCCAATTCATTGCACAAGTATGGAAAGCCTTTTGCAACACACTTGGAACAACTGTTAGTCTGTCATCTGGTTTTCACCCCCAATTCAATGGCCAAACGGAATGACTCCATCATGAGCTGGAAGCTGGTAGAAGATCTGCTATCACAAATAATCCCACATCTTAGAGTTGTTGGCTACCCTGGATCGAATGTGCACACAATATTCTAACATCTTCCATTACTGGACTAACTCCTTTTGAAATGTCACTAGACTTTCAACTTCCATTGTCCCCCGTTGAAGAAACCAAACTGGCACCAAACCAAAGAAGTATTATTACAAACAGCACATCAAAATTGATGATTTGGTAACAAAAAAGCATCTCTCTCCCCAGTATTCCCTGGTCAGTAGGTTTGACCTTCCTCCTGTGATATATCTCTCAAATAAGTCTTCAGTAAACTAGCCCCAAGATTCTAATGACCCTTTGAGATCAAATCCATCATCAACCCTTCATCAGTTCATCTCAAGCTCCCTCTATCCATGAGGATCCACTCCACTTTCCATGTCTTCCAAATCAAACCCATATCGTCTAGTACCCTTTGCCCTCTGGCTGCACCCCCACCATCTGCCTATATGATTAATGACCATCCGACTTGCATACATACATAGTACGTTGCATCTTTGATGTTTGCTGTAGGGGCCAACGCCTTCAGTATTTGGTGGATTGGGAAGGGTATGGCGCAGAAGAATGACCCTGGATCTCACGTTCCTACACCCTCAACCCTGAACTCATTACCAACTTCTATAGGAGCCAACCGGACAAATAACCAGGTGGCAACCATTAGGGGTACGCTGTCAGGATACCTGTTTCTTTCTAATCACCATTAATTATTTTACTTTCTAAGATGAGTTTCAAGAGGGCATGTTTCTCCACAGGGTGGGGTTGTCAGTTTGTAACAGTACCCAGCACAGCTACCGTGAATTCCAGCTGATGACCCTCTTTGGTATTTAAGGCTAAGCTGAACCACAGCTCTTTGCTGGATCAGTAATGTCACACAGAGATCATTTTTGCTTCAGCCCTATTGTGCATTTCCTTCGAGTTAAGTAAAAGAAACAGTGTTAATACACTGCCTGGCCCCAAAAAAAGTTGCAACCATAATATTCTGTTGGACTGCCTTTAGCTTTGATTATGGCACACATTCACTGTGGCATTGTTTCGATACGCTTATGCAATGTCACAAGATTTATTTCCATCCAGTGTTGCATTCATTTTTCACTAAGATCTTGCATTGATGATGGTAGTCTGACTGCTGCGCAAAACCTTCTCCAGCGCATCCCAAAGATTCTCAATGGGGTTAAGGTCTGGACTCTGTGGTGGCCAATCCATGTGTGAAAATGATGTCTCATGTTCCCTGAACCACTCTTTTACAATTCAAGCTCGATGAATCCTGGCATTGTCATCATGAAATATGCCTGTTAGGGAAGAAAAAATCCATTGATGGAATAATCTGGTCATTCAGTATATTCAGGTAGTCAGCTGACCTTTGACCTCATTCTTTGAGCACATACTGTTGCTTAACCTAGACCTGACCAACTGCAGCAACCCCAGATCATAGCACTGCCCCCACAGGCTTGTACAGTCGGCACTAGGCATGATGAGTGGAACACTTCACCTGCACTTCACTCTGGAACAGGGTAAATCTGGACTCATCAGACCACATGACCTTTTTCCATTTCTCCAGAGTCCAATCTTTATGCTCCCTAGCAAATTGAAGCCTTTTTTTCTGGTTAGCCTCACTGATTAGTGGTTTTCTTAAGTTCCCTTCACATTGTGCATGTGGAAATGCTCTTACTTTCACTATTAAACGTAGCCCGGAGTTCTACTGTTGTTTTTCTTCAATTTGATTTCACCAAACGTTTAAGTGATCACGATCCTTCAGGATTTTTTTACGGCCAAATTTCTTCCTCGAAGACGATGGGTCCCCACTATCCTTCCAGTTTTTAATATTGCGTTGGACAGTTCTTAACCCAATTTTAGTCATTTCTGCAATCTCCTTACATGTTTTCTCTGCTTGATGCATGCCAATAATTTGATCCTTCTCAAACAGACTGACATCTTTTCCACAATTACGGGGTGTGTCTTTTGACAACTCATTGCACCAGTTGGGGTAAAATAACTTGTTGCCAGTGTAGCTGAGTTAATTTTATTTATTTATTTACTTACATTGTTTTAATGAACCTTCTCAAAACGCCTTTTTGTTTAATTTACATGTCTGGTATCGCTTTTGTATTATAGTAGGACTATTTCTGTTCATACTGCTTTTCATTTTTGGTTTCTGATATTATTTTGGGAGGATGGTATTTGGTGTTGCACGGGGCGGAGCTCTGGGACGCGGCTGCAGCAGTCAGGCAGAGGCTGCCTAACTGAGCTGCTGGGATTTGACTGTGACTGAGTGCGCCTCGTGGTTAAGTGTGTCCCACACTCTGTTTTGTAGGAATAAACCGTCGCAGAGCCTGAGTCCAGTGTGTTCCTGTTTTACAACTGTTACATCAGCTGAAACATAATCGCCCATGCAGTAATTATCCAATAGGAGGCTCGTACCTATTTGCTTAGTTAAATCCAGGTGGCGACTGTTTTTTTGGCCAGACAGTGTGCCTACTTGGTTTCCTTCATACATTCCTCTGTGTGTCTCCTGGCTCCAATACTGATTATTCTCTGTGAAGGATCCTCCAATGGTCCTCTACATGTTTGTATTCCTCCTAAAACAAGTATGGAGAAGTCAGCTCAGCCTTCATACTCGCTCAGCCTGCCTGTCTGCTCTCTTGCCTCATCCAAAGACAATTCTTACCTTCCTTAGACTTCTGGAATACTCTCCCCTCCCTTAAACCTGCAAAGGAAGAAAGACAAGTAAGAGCTAAAATTAACTCAGCAAGAAAACATTAAACTGTCTACTTACCTGAAGATCCCTAACTCCTGCTCCGCTCCTTCCCCACATATTCAGTTGTTCTTCATTTCCAGTCACTTTCAAAATAAAACTATTTAATCACTTACCTGTTCTCCTTTGGAACTTTTTGGCCCAGTTCCACAAACCTTGGGTAATAAACATTGTAAATTATGACAATTCAGTTGTAGAGGTGTATCCAATGATTTCTTTCAGAGATTTTAATTAAAATCTGCTCAGTGGTTCATGAACTATTTTGGTAATGACAGACAAACACATACAGAAACATAGGCACAAACACACACAGACACACAGATATAATTAAATTTATGTCAGTAGGCAATAATACACCTCAAAATAAATCCCCTTACAGAAAACAGAGAGAAAAACTACAAAAAGAAAACAGAGAAGAAAATAAATCTGAATTTAAAAAAAGCAACAATAGGTAGGTAGGTACATATATATATATATATATATATATATATATATATATAGCATTATATAGCATTATATAGCACTTTTCAGCACAAGGCGACTCAAAGTGCAAAAGTTTAAAAAAATTAAATGTTTGTAAAAATATAATATAGTCATCAATAATTTTAGGCAAATAAATTAAAAACAATACAAGTTTAGTTTCAAGATTATTTTAATGTTACCTTATGCAGGTATTTGGTAAAAAATAAATTACTTTTTAAAAATTTGTTGAAAATTTTTTTTTATTTTGTTTTGTTTAAACACAAACGGTTTTCTGTCATTGTATGTAACATGTAAAATAATCAGTAAATTTGTTTACCTTTTACTGCTTGGGAACATAAATAAACATTTCAAACCCTCATAAATGTGGGTATTGAGGTCCAATAGTCAATCATAGAGGGTCCACAAGTCCAAACTGAATCCTGGGGCACAAAAAGGTTTTTCCTCCGTACCTTTAGTTTTGACTATGTAGAGTAGTTATTGTACAGCCTTTTTAAATATTTTTACTCAGAGCAGGTGCAGTTAAATCTATTTAAGTATTTCTGTATAGATTTTCTATTTGTTTTTTTGTTTGTTTTTAGTGTACCGATTTTGCTCTTATCACTGCATACAGATCAAGTGTCTAAAGAAGCAGAAACAATGAAAAAAGAAACTATTTAAACTAATAATTGATTATTCTTGGAATCTAAGCACAAAATAGTCTTCCTCAGTGACAAACCATCATTGCAAGTAACAACACAAACTGAGTTAAAGCGTTTGCAGAAGAAATCCCCACATTTTTCTGTAACTAAAAGCTTTTTCTTGTTCAGAGAGTTGGTGAACAAAAGTGTTATTAAATTTGTACAAAGGTTTATAGCTGTTGGTGAAAAGAAGCCAAAGATGAAAGATCAATACAAGTATTTAGAAAAAGATATTTAATGTCAATCTGTTCAACAACATACTTTTGTTATAAAATAGACAGATAATAATTTTCTTTTTCCTTAGAAATATATGTTTTTTGTTTAAATAAAATAAATGAGATGAAGAGCAGACTCACCTTTCTCTGTGACTCCTGCTGTGTTTGTTTCTGTGTGGAGGGGGCTGCAGGCTGATTTAAAGACCCCTGAACAAGAGGAAGGTCACGTGACCAGCTGGGTGGTTGCTTCTGCATCCTCTCTGACATGAACCCCGTGGGACAAACAGACATCTGTCCTGTTGTTCTGTTCAAATGAACTTTACTTCAAAACTCTTCCTGGTTTGCATTTCTGCAAAAATGCTGTGTGACTGCAGAGCGCTGAATGGTTTTGCTGAAATCTGGTGAAGATGCTAAGAAAAAATGTTAAAGTTAAAACAAGCAAAACAGAAGCTAAAATTAGCAAAACTGTAGCTGAAAGCTTAAATGTATTATTGTTGCTGTACGTTAAAGTCACCACCAAAAATTTGTATGACAGTATGACAATATACTTTTCTTATCTCATTTTATGAAGTTTTCTATTTTAAGCCTATAATCGACAAAACTTCAAATGTTTCATGATTATAGCAAAAACAGTGGAACACCTCTGCTGCTTGGTGGTGAGAGAATCCATATGAATGACATGTCCAGGGCTCTCAAGTCTCACGCATTGACCGTGTGACACACGCATTTCGTGAAGTGCACACGCTCACAAGCCACACTTTGTATTTCTCACGCAAAAAAAACATACACTCGCAAGCGGCCTTTTTGTCACTTTAACGCTATATTTAGCGAGTTTTCAGATTCCTCTAGCATTTTTTAAAGCGACAAATCTAGTGACTTTGGCGGCTAAATGTGAGAACGCACATTCTGCAGCGTACCGTAAGCCCCGCCCACTTCCCCAAGCACTGACAGCTGTCAATCTAACAACAGAGAGGAGACCCTCTTCACTGTGTCCACAGTGGCGCTCCCGCGCGCCCCCTTAAGCACGCACGGGAGCGCGATTGTTTTCATGTGAGTCGTGTTGTCATCTGATGACAGAGAGCTAAAGATTGAGAGGCAGAAAGATAACGATGTAGGCATGAAAGAAAGCTTTTCAAAGTGGTTGAAAGACAGCAGGAAGTTCTGTCTGAGCATCAGGAGGAGGCCTGGAAATGTTCAGGTTGGCTAAAGCTACTAATAAATAACAAGTTACAGCTGTTTACTGATCAGTATTTACAATATAACAGCTGAGAGGATGGAGAGAAAGAA
>NC_051444.1:31769097-31781681 GCF_001649575.2 Kryptolebias marmoratus
AAAATTATTTCATAAAGTTAATTTGTAGTTCTAAACATATTTTGAGTGTTTTTTACTCATTTTTTGTCTTGCCACCGTTGATATTCCTCCCTCCTACAGCCTGATCAATATCACCAAATATGCAAATTAGGTGATGATGTCATCTAACCACTTCTAGCAGCTCAAAATCTCACTCCAAGCTCAGATCAAAACTTGAGAGCCCTGGACATGTCCCTTACAGAAAAACACATGAACTGCACATTTGGACACTAAATTGTGTGGGATGGTTCCCGTTTGGAAAGATTTTTAAAAAAATGATCCCATTGTCCACGTGTGGATAACGTCAAATTCATCTGTCATTTCTAAAAGGTATCAAAAACAAAGAAAGAACATTTTTATCCTTGCTAAAGATTTTCCCCAAACAATTTTTTTTCTTTTATACCGTTTCCTCACAGATAGTAACTATTCGAGGACATGTTGAAGAATGAACTGTTCCCTGAATTGTTAAGTTAAAACAAGCAGAACATAGGCTAAATGTAGCAAAACCATAGCTAAAAACTAAAATTAGCTAAACCATAGGTTTATGTAGCAAAACTGTAGATAAATGTTAAAATTCGCAAAAAAAAAAAAAACTTAGGTAAAAGCAAAAATGAGCAGAACTGTAGTTAAAAGCTAGATTTAGCTTAACTGTAACTAATCTCTAAATTGGCAAAACCTTAACTAAAAGTTTAAATGAGCTAAAAGCTAAATGTAGCAAAATCACAAATGAATGCTAAAGTTAGCTCAACTTTAGCTAAAAGCTAAAATTAGCAAAACTGTAACTCAATCCTATAATTGGCAAAGCCTTAGCTAATGTTTAAATAAGTAGAATTGTAGCTTATAGCTAAATTTAGCAAAACTGTAGCATAAAAGCTAAAATTTTAAAAATTATAACTAAATTTATAAGGAGCAGAGGAAGACAAATATAGAGCAAGTATGCTAGAGCAGATTTCAGAGAACAAAATGAAAAGATTTCATTGTATTTCTATGGGGAAAATATTTCCAAATAAAGTTTAAAATTTTTAAAACAAAAGTGCTAAAATTTATGGCACACTATTACCAATGAAGCAGAATGTTTTGATATATGAATGGTTTAAACAACACAAAGTATTCAGCAGTAGGTTGATTGCAAAAAATGGACCAAAGAAACTATAAACAGGAAAGCAATGATATAAATGCTGATTCATAAGTTGTAGATATATATTAAATGATTACTTTCTGAGAATTGAATTAAAATCTGTCCAGTGGTATATTTTACTAACAGATAAACAGACAAACACACACAAACATTATCCAATGATAGGTAACCGTAATAATTTTAAAACCTGCCTCTCCTCGTAAATCTTAAATTTTCATGATTTCAAAATGCAGAAGGTGAAGACGATGAATAGTGCTTTTACCCAGGTCTATGTGTGTGCGTGTGTGTGTGTGTGCTCATTTGATTGTCTCATGAAACAGTGAACAGATTTTAATGAAACTCTCAGAAAGTGATTAATAAATGTTCATTTACAAGTCATTAACTTTTGGATTCAACCTGATTCACGGTGGCCGCCACAGCAAAGTGATCCTTGCAAACACAAACATGACTGTAACTCTGTCAGTTTTACAGATACTGAACTAAAATTTGATGTGGAAGAAGTTGAGAGTCATCACTAACAGCTACTCTAAGTACTAACAGATTAAACAAAATCTTTGTTTAGTATTTTACCCTTAACTACTGGAGTCAACTGTGTCTGGTTGTTAGCAAAGTACCCCATTAAACACTGGATGGATTTTAATGAAATTTTCAGAAAACAACCAGTCAGTGTATATCTACAATCAATATTATTTTGGAATCAACCAAATTTAAGATAGCTACCACAGCCACCTGACATTAGGAAACACCCAAATGGCTATAACTTAGTCAATTTGACAGATATTGGGCTAAGAATTGGTGTGGTAGTAGCTGACAGTCATCCCTATGATACTATTTGACCACAAAAATATCTTACAAGATCTTTTGATATTACATGAGGTTGCGGATGTCATATACAAGATTTGACTAAAATGGCTGCATTTCTGTGTATACTGGAAGGATTTTAGACTGACTTTTCTTCTTGTTAAAGCAGTGTTACTGTGTTAAATCGAGCCGCATTCCCCCATGAGATACGGTTCCCCCTGCGTCTCTGTGCCGCTCATGCAGCAAAAAACGCGCATCCTTGTTCAGGGCTCGTAAAGGCTGCACTGTGCTCATACTGCAAGGGAACTACGGACACCGTGAAAGGTCAAACAATGTGTTTCGCCGAAGTTGACCCACTGTTTTGCTAGTGTGATAGATAGACAGACATACCGTAGTTCAAGCACATGCGTTTTTTGCCGCGTGAGTGGCACAGAGTGGCATGGAGATGCAGGGGGAACTGCATCTGATGGGAGAACGTGGCTCGACTTAACAACTGCACCTTAGCCCAAAAGGTAGGCTGATTATATTTTTCTGGTGGTGTAGGTTTTTGTTATACAGTTCATTTGTTACTCGTTTAAACAGCACCGTACATGTTTTGTACTTTTAATTACCGGTACTCATACACATGCGTAAAAAGTTATGCAAATATGTACCGGTAACTTGTTTTTCAAAATGTTAATAAAAGGGATGTGTTCCCAAACAGCCATCTCTTTCCTGACAATCCTTTTTGTGCAGATTCTCTTACATATGACAAGAACGCAGGGGTAATTTGTCCAAGAGCGAGATCAAAACCAGACACAGAGACAAAAGCTGAAGGTAAGTGTATTTATTTACAGGTGACAGTATCTACAGTGCGCCGTTCGTGGAATGATCTGGAAAGCAAGAGGAACAGGGTGAGTCTCGGGTACCAATCCTACAATCAGCCGAGCACTGCAAGGTGGCTTAATTAATGTTCTTTTGCTCTTACAGGTCCAGGAGGTGTCCAGCGGCGTGGAGAAGATGACAGAGGTGTTTAGGTGATCCAGGAGTCGACAAGCCAGTAATCCTGTCCAGGTGAGTATCCAGATGTCCAAGGTAAGTATCCGTGAAGCTTGTAGTTCCGTAAAGTGGCAAGAACCTAAGATCAAGGTGCACAGAGAACGTAGTCAACAAAACAACCACTTTAGATTAGAAACTGTGGCTGAGAATCTAACCCAGGAGGTTCGATGCTCCAGCGAAGGTCTGGTCTCAGCTGGAGGCTTAAGTACTGGCAGTCTTCATTAACCAGATCTGGATCACCTGTGAAACCAAGAGCTAGAGGAGCCGCCTCAAGGCGGGGCTAAAACTCCAGATCCCTACAACATATGGTAATCAAACATTAAAACACCTGCAGCTTTTAGTCCGGTGTGGCTAATGTATGAACAAAACAGGATTTTCCCCTAATTTTAGCTTGTGTGGCTAATATTCAGGTGCGCCTTTTAGTCCGGAAAACACGGTATCTGCAGTTGGGTTGAGGAGAGAACAAGTTTAGCAGGGAAACCCTGACATCCCTTTTGTTAGCAACACTCTACGACTACAGTTTGTTGAGATTGTTTAGAGACACTAGTCAAGATTTAATCAGAATTTTCTTCAGCACTCTCCTATTGCTCCTCTCCTCTCCTTTCTTTGTCACTCTCCTATAAACTCAGACTGGTGAGGAACCCGGGGATTAGTAGTTGTAGTTCAGTCCCTCCCATCTCTCCTGCTGAAGCTTTTACTCCTTCAGAGAGCTCACAAGTGTCTTGGTGGTCTCCCTCTCTCTTCTCCTTCTTCATTGTCACTCAGTTTGTGAGGACGGCCTGCTCTTGGTAGATTTACTCATGTCCCATAGTCCTTCCATTTCTAATGGATTTAACAGAACTCCTGGGGATGTTTAGGGCCTTGGAAATCCTTTAGTATCCATCATCTGACTTGTACATTTCAATAATCTTTTCTCTGAGATGAAATAGGGCAGTTACTTTAAAGGGGGTGTATATTTATCCAATCACTTATTTTACATTACACATTTTTATTTAATTGGTATTATCTTGTAGAAATTTATTTTAACTTTGAGGTTTTTCTAAAAATTGTTTTGTATAGAAAGCCAATTTATATAGACCATGATGGATTTATGACAGCAATAAAAGCATAAAAAGGTGCATGTAAATATGCTGCAGATTCCAATCACAGCTTCACAGCTGAGTCAGAGTTTGGTTTTGCTCTCATTGCTGACCTGTTTTGTTTTCCCCAATCCTTGAAAAATTGCCATTTTTAGATATTTTCAAACATGATACAAGAGTTGAAGGATAATAAGAAAAATTATTAAATTATTACTTTTTAATTTTAATTCAACAGAATTACTTTTTAAAAAAATGAAACTCGCCTTGACAAAAACAATAATTTCATAATTTGTTACACTACCTTTTGAGTCAATCACTGCAGTCAACCAATTTCTGTAACTTCTTTGAGACTTCTGCACCTGTCCACATGTCTTCATGAACAAACTGCTCCATCTGTCTCAGGTTTGAAGGTTCCTTCTACATATGTTCAAGAGGATTTAGATCAGGGCTCAGAGGCTCAAAAAAGTTCAGTGTTTGGTTATGAGCCATTCTTGGTGTTTTAGCTGTGTGTTTCAGGTCATTATCCTGTTGGAGGACCCATGACCTGCAGCTGAGACAGAGTTTTCTGACTCTGGGCCGCACATTTCCCTCCAGAATGTCACACTGTGTCAGATAAAACAAAACAGCCCCACAACAGAGCTGAGCCTCCTCCATGTTTCACTGTAAGTACAGGGTTCTTTTCTTTGTATGGTTCATTTATGGGTCTGTGAACACACAGCTGATGGGACTTGTTGCCAAAAGGCTCCAGTTTTCAGTTTTTATCTGTTTAAAGGACATTCTCCTAGAAACTTTGCAGCATGTATATGTACCAAAATATGCATTTTGGTAAATTCCAGATTTACTTTTCTATGATTTGGTGTCCTCCTCTGTCATCCTTCATTAAGTCTACTTTATCTAAAAACAGTTGTCCTTTTATCATGTGCCCATATATGTGTGTCTGTGGATGTGTTCATTTGTCTGTACCATTATCTTATGGAACCACTGGAATTAACTTTTGGAGTTAACCTGATTCAAGATAGTCACTACAGCAAAGCAATCAAAGCAAGCACAAAATGGCTATAACTCAGTTAACTTTACAGATACTCATCTAAACTTTGGTGTGGTAGTAGCTGAGCATCATTCCCAACACATACTTCAAGCACAACACGTTGTACATTTTTGCTTAAAACTTTGTCATTGCCAAGACAATCAGACGATCAGAAAGGGCATGAGAAGGTTCTGGGTCCAGCATCAAAATATAAAACAGGTTAAATCAATTTGTGTTCACATTTTGAATCTCAGGCCCAGGTTCTGTTTGCTTCTTAGTAAAAAAAGAAAAAATTATTTAAAAAACATGATGATTATCTTTTAGAGGGACTTCGAAGTAAGAACTGATCATCCTTCAGGATAATGGAAGGTTTGTAAACATGTTTGGTTGTGAGGACAATGAGTCACATGCTGTTCAGTCAGCTGATCTGCTCTGACCGAGAGCTCATTAGAGCTCAGTAATGATCCTCTCTGTTCCTCTGAGTGGAGAACATTAAGTCAGCTGCTTCCTTCACGTTTCTTCTATTACTGCCAATCTGCTGCTTCCTGGTCCTCATCCTCCACCTGCAAATATGGCGCTTACTTCCCTGAAGAATGTCGAGCTGATGACATCACTGCTGCACTCAGCACAAACAAGAAAGGACGCTGCTGCAACTGCAGCTAACACAGTGTTAATATAACAACTCATTACAGTCAATCAGCCGGAAATCAGCTTAATGAACATGTTTACTCTGCACACGCCTGCATACACTTCCTGTTTCAGGTTGGACTGTCACCGTGGTAACAGCAAGATTTGAACAGGTGAGCATTGGGTAAAGGTTAGAGTGGAATGACATCAGACAGTGTTAAAACCTGCAAATGGTCTGGTAACTAAAATGTTTATGAGCTTATTTGTCTTAGTGATGCTGATAAATACATTCACAGAAAGAAAAAAAGTTGCGCCTAAACACCATCTTTCACTTCTAAACTCTACAAACCAAAACGAAATCAACAAATCATATGAATCCAGATTTGAAATGATCAAACTACAACCAGAGATGAGAACAAGTCATTGTTTAGTTGCAAGTAAGTTTCAAGTTAAGAGATGCAAGTCCTGAGTCAAATCTTAAATGCAGGTCCCAAGTCAAGTCAATAGACAAAATATCTAAGACATCTAATTTCATCAAGTTCAGTTTAAAATCGTCAAATTGTGAACCCATTCCACACCTGTGCTACAACCTTACATGAACGATGACTTGATTAACTATTTAGAGTCCATCGTTCCACAGAGAGAAAGATTATTCAAAAGTGGAAAACATTTAAGACAGCTGCCAATATTCCCAGGAGTGAACACCCCAGCAAAATAACCTTGAAGTCAGACTGAGCAATGCTCAGAGAAATGAGCTCCATCTGAGACTCTACAGGCCTCAGTTACCAGTTTAAAGGTTAAAGGTCATGACAGGCCAATTAGAAAAAGACTGAACAAGTATGGCTTGTTTGAAAGGGTTGCAAGAGAAAATCTCTCTAAAAACAACATGGCACAATGTCTTAGGTTTGGAAAGTTTCATCTGAAAAAACAAGAGGCTTCTGGAACAAAAAAAGACTAAAGCACAGATGTTTACCCATAATGCATAGGAGTCTATTTAAAAAAACAAAAAAACAAACACATCATATCAGCAGAAACACCTCATCCCAACTGGCAGCACAGTGATGGAGGGCTAATGGTGTGGGCCTCTTGCAGTCATTGAAATAAACAGGAACTCCTCTGTAGACCAAAGGCCTCAAATGTGAGGCCATCTGTCTGACAGCTGAAGCTTGGACCAAACAAACTGAGTCATGATGCAACAGAACGATAACCCAAAACACAGCAGCTAATCTACAACAGATCAACTCAAAAAGCATACGATGAAGGATCAAGACACAAAAACTCACAATGCAAGGAGGGTTTTACCCCAAGTCCAGCACCCTGAGACTGTACAATAAGAGAAAGGAGGGAGGCAGAAGAGTGGCTCCAACAGATCCAATGAACAACCTCAGAGATCTCTGTCTAGAAGAGCCCAGTCCTAGAAACAGCTAAGATACTGTGTAGAACCATCAAGCTCCCAGGCCTCTGGTTGAGGAGGACCTGAGCTTAAAGTAAAGTGAAACAGGTGAAAAGATAGGGCAAGCTTGGTAGACTGTAAACTGTGTGGACTATAAAGCTCGTAAAAATCAATATAAAATTGAAAAAAAAAATTGTAATCGTTATTTTAAAGTAAAAAGGTTTCACATTTTTACCGTATCGCCCAACCCAAGTTTGAATCCTCTCTTTAGGTTATCTCTTAGTAAAATTAACTACAAAGCTCTGGTTAGACTAAGCAGAAATGTAAAATACTTTAAAGTTCAGTTATGTTCTGGTGTGGTTAGAATGATTACAGCACTTGATCACTTTATCACAGCTATAGTAGTAGCACTCCTGGGTGGTGCCACTAATGCTCTACCAGGCTTGTTGTGATTGATTGATTTGAGTTTTATTTTCAAATGTGTCATGCACCCTCACAAGTGCCCAGCCCACATGGGCTTACAAGACACATTAAAACAAATACAAACAAGCACACACGCGGACAGATATAAACATTCTTTAAACAAAAAGTGTCCTCTTTCTAAGGTGCCAGGCCTTCAAAATAAACTGTGCTAACTGAAACAAAAAATACCTAAATAAATAACACATTTGTGAGTTTCATCACAGAATGCTCTGGTCTTATATTTTCTTGTTATCCATAATATAAGTTTACTTAAGTAAAACAAGACTATTTGCGCGCTTATAGACTGATGACTCACCATACAGCGAGCACAAGGCGTTAAAAAGGCATGACTTTAACATGTAAACACTGCAGAGTAATACACGTAGCACTTGACAAGATGGCAGTCAAAAATCTCGCCTAGTGCTGTAAGGGGCAATTCAAGTCTTTCTCTATTTCAGTGAGTCTGATATTTATAATTGGAGCAGATCATATTTCCTCTGACTCTGGTAACATTTTACACAGTTTTTTCTTTTCGTAAAACAGGTCAGAAAAAAAGGCCCTCCCTCTGTTTCTGACTCATTCTCACCTGACCGATTCATCTTTTCACACAACATTCGCAGACAGCACTAGTCGACTCTAGAGGATCATCTGAACCGGAACTCAGGTGCCGATAGACCGTGACCCTCAGCGGGTCCAAACGAGAGCTTTTAGTCATGGTCTTCGAGTCTCTGGTCAGTGACCTACTGAACAGGTTCATTGGGGACTATGTGGAGAACCTGGACAAGTCTCAATTGAAGATCGGGATCTGGGGAGGTGAGCACTGCTGCTAGCTTGCAGCCTCCACAAAAAGGCAGGCCAGACTTCGTTCCAAAATCTCTCACTTTAAAAATAATCTCTTTCATTACCAATGCACAAACACTTTAGACCATACTGTGGGTTCTATTGTTGGACATCTGATTGTCTTCAATATATCGGTATTAATTTTAACCACACTATTTTGTTATTTTTGATCAAATGTAAACTTCTGTCGGACGCTCTTGCCACGCCTCCTCTGAGACGATATCGGAAGTGGTCGCGTCTTGTGTTAAAAATGTCAGGTTTTAATGATTAAAGTGATTGTCAGTGAATGCGACGGCTCCCGAATTACAGACCGACTCACAATAGGAACCCACAACCATGCGTAGTCCTGTTTAACTTCAACTAGCAACACGTTTATTTAAACACTTCGTATTTTAAGGATGATGTGAGTAGGGGCGTCAGTGACAGGACCAGCAGCGTGTAAACAACGTCTGAGCCCAGCTCCCACGGCCCCGGGCAGAGTGCCCAGCGGGCCCCGATGCACCTGCGGAGGTGGTTCCGACTCTGGTCCTGGATCAGATCAGCCACACTATGGAGTTTAAAGAGTTAAAAACGGTTCAGTGCCTTAATTAAACATGTTTATCAGCTGAGCTCAGCGCGCATGCGCGTGCATAAGGCGTTTTTATCAGACATGGTTTTATCAGAGTTTACCAAACTGAGCTCATTATCATAATAACGGCGAGGAGAGCCGTCCTGTGTGCGGAGGATCAATAATATTACAGCTTTAAGTTAAAAAACAACTGATGAAGCACATAGAAACATGAAATAACATTAAATCAAATTCTACTTCTAAGGTTTAGCATATCAGAACAATTTAAAACAGATTGAGGTTTCAGCAGGTCTTAAAAGGAGGTAAATTCTAACTTAGATAAACAACAACCCAACATGTCACACTGTGTCATTATTTATTAAACAGCAACAAAGCCAAAATGTGAGTGAAAAACAGACCGTCTCACATTTGGCCCCAGAATCCTTTGGTCTACAGAGGAGTTGAGGGTTGACTCAATGACTGCAAGGAGCCCAAACCATTAGCCCTCCACCACTGTGCTAACAGTTGGGATAAGGTGTTTGGACCCTGAGGTCAGCTGATTCAGGACTGTTACTGTCCCTAAATCAAGTTTAAAACCTAAAGGTGACAGAGCTTTTGCTGTTGTTGCCTTGATTGTCTGGACTTGTTTGCATTTACAGCTACATTCTGTGGATTTAAGATACAGCTGAAGACCTATCTTTTTACACTGGCATTTGAGTAGCCTTCTATTTTATCTGCTTTTAGTTTATTTTAATAAGATTTTTTTGTTTCATTTTATCTTTGTGTCTTTTCTGTTTCTTGATGCGAAGCACCTTTTGATTTTCATCTTGAAAGGCACTTCATAAACAGGATTTACTTGCCATATGCTTGATTCAGATGAAACTTTCCAAACCTTAGTCGTGCTGCCAAGTACTTTTAGACAGAAGAGGTTTTCTCCTGCAACTCTGGCTTGTTTGGAAAACTTGTTTGTTCTGGGTTTTTCTAATTGTCCTGTCATGACCTTTAACCTTTGACCTGCTAACTGAGGCCTGTAAAGTCTGAGATGCAGCTCATTTCTCTGACCATTTCATGACCTCATCTTCGGGGTGAATTTACTGGGACATCCACTCCTGGGAAGATGGACAGCTTGTGAACAATCTTTGTCTCTGTAGAATAATTGACTGCTAATGGTTTGGAAATTACCTTTGACCCCTCCCAGTTTAATGGGCAGCAGCAGTTGTTTCTCGGAAGTCATTGCTGATGTCTTTCTACCTTGGCATTGTGTGAACACACACCGGTATGCTCCAGAGCAGCTAAAACTGCTGCTTTTCTAGAGGTGGTTTTACTGATGATGAGCAGTTAATCAATACATCTGATCAGCAACTCCTGGCTGATACTGAACCTCTAAAATCCTGTGGAAGCAGCAGGACTGGATGCATTTTTTACATAGCTTTAACATTTTGGTTTAGTCTCTGTTTGAAATTAAATGAAATGAAACTGTAAAAAGTCAGGTTCTTTTGGCTATAGTGACCTGATTTTAAGACCTGCTGCACCAGAGATAAGTTTCATCATGTCCTGAAAGATGAAACCCTAGGAAAAGAGGGTGCATTTATTTTTTTCCATGGCTCAACATATCAGTAACATGTAGAAAACTGATTTGTTACATCTGGACATATGTGGGTTTAGATGCTGCTCCTGCATGTCTGACTGCATTCCTCTGTTGTATTGTTTTCTCTCTTACCTGTTTACCTACCTGAGGAGGTAGAGACTCTCAACCAATCAGCCGCTAATGGAAAATCCCCTGAAAGTATTCACACAGGTGTACTGATCCGCTCCTGATCAGGTTCATCGGTGTCCCTGAGAATCAACAAAATAAGGACTTATCTCCTTAGCCAGACTTGACTAAACCTAAAGCTGCACTAAGAACGGACAGGAACTATGATGGTGGTTCTGAGTTTACTTTAACACAGACGTTCTGCTTTAGTCTCTAAGCACGTTCACATGAAAAGACGCGTGCCATTTGATGCTTTTTCTGTTCAAAATACACCAATCCAACAAATAAAGTTTCAGGAGAGGGAAAAAAAACAACTTGGCCAGAAACTTTATTCATAAAGGATAGCCTGTTCTATTAATGGAAAGTGTACAAAAATCATAAGAGGAAACTTTTTCTACAGTTAGAGGGTAATTCTTCCTTTGTTGCAGAAAACTGTTAGTACAAAACAGAGCAGGCCTCCTGCTGCTGCTTAGCTTGGGAAACGTTTAACTCCACAGTAAAGAGGTATATTTAGCTCTTAGTCTGTCCCATAATGTGTGAATTACTTCATTTATCAAATCAAACCTGTTTTTTATTTAGTTTTTTCTGATGTACAGCAGTACTAATGAGTTAAATCTAATATTAACTGTTTAACAAACAGCTCAGCAACTTCAGACAAAATCTAAAAAAAAAACCCAGCATTTTCTACATCATCCACTTCAGGCAACTTGATAAGGATTGTGCAACAGCACATCTGATATATTGTGTTGTGCAATCTGCACTTTTTGTTTTCTTATCATTATCTCTTGTGCAGTCTGCAGCTTCTTAGTGGCACACAGCAGGGAATACATGTGTATTCAAGTCTCCAAGTATGTTTTTCAGCTATTTCTTAAGATGAAAAACATGGAGTTACTTACAAAAATGGGCAAGATTTTTACTTAAGAATTTATTTTTTTATAGGATATATTTTAATAGATTGAATGGTTAAAGGAAAATATATCACTAAATAAATATTCCATATTTACTTTTGTTTCACTTTTAAAGTGTCCTGCACAGTTTCTATGATAACATATTTAAACACCAGGACATCAAAAAAGTCGTCTAGACCCTCCTCTTTTGATTGACACCTCTTTTGATCAGTTAGGTTGATAGATGAGCCCTCCACAGCCAATCATATTACAACTTTATTACTGAAATCCTAGTTACCAGAACAATAAATTGCACTGCACTGCCAAAAAACTTAAATTGTTACCTTTACAAGGACACCAACCATTTGTATGTACTCCAAGTGGTTCAAGAGCAGCATCTGATTTATTTGGGGTATGCATTTTTTCAGGCAGTTTTTGCATTTTGGGGGTGAGAGTTAACAGGTTAAAATGTTGACATTTAACCAACACCTAAATAAAACACTGGCCTAGTTATTTTAGAATCTGTTTTATTTTAAATCTTTTATATTTTAAATACACTCCTGATCAAAATCTTAAGACCAGTCAAAAAATTGCAAGAATTAGCATTTTGCACTGTTGGATCTTAAGAAGGTTCTAAGTAGAGCTTCACAATGTTAAAGGAAACAATCAGTGCAAGAGACAAGAACGTTTTTGCAGGGAATTTTCTGCAAACTGCATTTACACTCAAACATGATTTTTTCAGCTGATCAAAAGTTTAAGACCATAGTCTTTAAAAGCCAAAAGCTGTGCAAAAATCTGGATCCCATGTCATTTTCTGTCAAGTCTTTCCACTGTCAAGACCTCCTGATGGGAAAAGCAAAAAAGCTCACTGACTTTGAACGTGGTAGGATTGTTGAGCTGCATAAGCAAGGCCTCTCACAACGTGCCATTGCTGCTGAGGTTGGACGCAGTAAGACAGTCATTTTGCATTTTTT
>NC_051444.1:31782437-31785596 GCF_001649575.2 Kryptolebias marmoratus
GTTTTTTTGAGCTATGGTCTTAAACTTTTGATCAGCTGAAAAAATCATGTTTAAGTGTAAATGCAGTTTTCAATTAATTCCCTGCTCAAAAGTTTTTGTCTCTTCCGCTGATTTCTTCTTTTAACATTGTGAAGCTCTACTTAGAACCTTCTTAAGATCCAATAGTGCAAAATGCAAATTCTTGCAATTTTTTGACTGGTCTTAAGATTTTGATCAGGAATGTATATGATGTCAGATAAATGTTGTTACAGTCCGATTTTTTTTGGAACAGATTTGGTGAACGAATTGAGCTTCTTACTGACAGTTAACTGAAACTAGCAGCTGATGAGTTCATTCTCTGTTCCCATGGAGACCTGGTCCAACAGATCCTCCTTCATCGTTCTGAAAACTTGGATGATTGCTGTTTGTTCCAAACTCCACTTCAGCCCCAGAACACAAGTCCTCATGTTAAATTTCCAGTGTTAAAGGCTGCTGATGGATTTCCTGTGCAGATCTGAGGGAGCAGGCAAAATGAGACCGGGACCAGGTTCAAGCTCTGCTGACTTTGTTTTTTGTGTGTGTGTTTCTACAGGAAATGTTGTTCTGGAGAACCTCAGGGTGAAGGAAAACGCTCTTGTAAGTTCTAACCATCAGACTCTTCCTTCATCTCTCTGAAGCCAACTCTGGTTTCAGGTCTTGTCTGTATCAGATCCAGATCCACCTGTTCCCCTCGGCTTTATTATCGCCCACCGCCGAAAGGCGAAGGCAGACAATAATGTTTGCTCAAGTCCGTGTGTGTGTCTCTTTTAACAAACTATTTTATGAACCACTGGATGAATTGTAATGAAATTCTGAGAAACTAATCACTGAATGTGCATTTTGGAATCAACCCAGTTCAAAATGGCTGCCACGACCAACTGACCTTCAAAAACACAAAAATGTCTATACCTTACTCAATTTTACACATATTGACCTAAAGTGTGGTGTGGTAGTAGCTGAGACTGATCCCCAACACATATTCTGAGCACTAACAGATTGTGCAAGATCTTTGCCTAAAACTTTGCCATTAACTGTTGGAGTCAACCCTGTTTGTCTGTTAGCGAAAAATCTCGTGAAATACTGGATGTACTTTTTTTTTAATAACCATTGGATGGACAGCTAACACCAACTAATGTTTGGAGTCAGTCCATTTAAGATGGCCACCACAGCTAATGAACGTTAGCCAACACAAAAATTGCTATAACTCAGTCACTTTTTACAAAAATTGATGTGGTAGTAGCTGACAGTCATTCCCAATCCATACTTTGAGCGTGATATCTTGTGAGACTATATAATGTTATTCTCAAGGTTTGATCAAAACAGCGACTACATCATCATTTTTCATCATCTTAGTTTAAAACTGGCATGAAAGGCGATGGACGACATGCATTCCTTCAGGAAATGCTAGGCCTCTAATTTTGGAGGAGTAGTGTTTTTGTTTTTTTATCGCTGCTGTTTTAGCCAGAATAATGATGATGATGATGAGGGTAGTGATGTTGGGACGCCTCAGGCCTTGTTGCTCTCACTGATCACCACAGGCATTACATCTCTGCATCCTTGAACACAAGCAGGTCACATGACTTGGTGATGGCTCTGCACTGCAGACACTACACTTGTGACAGTTCCATATTTACAAACAGGCTGGAACCTCTCCCTGCTGCTGGATCAAACCTGTCCACGGTGGACTCTGAGGGGCTGTGGCGCCCCCCTCAGGTCAGGTTTTAGTTCACAGAAGGACTCTGATTGTGTTTGTGTTTCAGAGCGAGTTTGATGTTCCCTTCAAAGTAAAGGCTGGACAGATTGGTGAGTACTGAGACTTGGTGTCATATATCATCTAGTGTCTTAGGGTTTGCTTTATGGTTTTTGTTTATTTAGGCTTAAGATGGTGTTTAAAACAAATCACTTCAAAAATAATCTGCTGTCTTCTGTTGAAAGTCTAAATATGAAACTAGAAAATTTCTTTAGAAATTTTGAAGGGTGCCAATTTAACTGCTGCCTGAAATTCCAACATCCATCATCTACTTCCTTTTTTAATCATCTAAGCTGAGAAAGAAAAACTTTGATGTATAGAATTGTATAAGGGTTGAACAGTTGTGAAAATAAATGTTTGTTTGCAAAAATGTTGGAAAGTTCAGACAGCTCAAAAGTTTAAATGTGACAGCATCACTCTAAGTTGATTGTTCTGTGGTAAAACCTTCAAAATCGTGAAGCCTGAATAGGCCATGCCCCCCCATAGACAGTATTGGTATTTAGTTTTGTGAGTGGTGAAGCCCAGCCCTGTTTGGAGCTCTACAGCTCAGACAGACTTCACAGAAACATCATCCAAAGTTTAAATGGATCACAGAAAGTTGACTGAACTGGTGTTTGGAGATCTGTAATGCTTTTTATACAATCACAGTTTAAGGTTGATTTTTGGAGATTTTGCCACAGAATGTTTAACTAAGTGTGATGATGTCGCACACACATTCTTACTCTCACAATCTTTGCACTTCTCATACAGTTTATCCATCAAAACGTAGGTACTTTTATCTTCTTTCCCCCAATGTGACACTTTCATAAGACTGATGGTTTTCTCTCGAATCCCCTCAGATTGCAGATTAAACACATCCAAACTCTGACGTTCATTGTATCTGAGCTCAGAAAAATCTCTTCTTAAGGATCCTTCTAACTTGTCCCATCTCCTACATAAAACACTGTAGAAACATAGAAATGAAGATGAGTGACCATGAGAGCCTTCTGCTGCTCACGGGTCAAGAATTCTTTTGGTCTGACTTTGAGTTTTCACACAGAGACTGTTTGTCTGAGGCCTAGTTAGGCCCGAGCAGCGACAGCGCTGCGAAGGCCTATTGGATCTGTACTGTTTCTTCTTATTATTATTGGGGCCTGCCAGCAGTGCATAAAGAGCAGTACAATGCCTTGCGAAGCAAGTAACACGAAACGTTTCGTGTTACTATGCCTTGCGAAGCAAGGCATTGTACTGCCTCATGCAATGCATGCAGGCCTCTATTACTCTACACCGAATAAGGTCTCTTTATTATTATTGGGGCCTGCCAGCAGTGCATAGAGAGCAGTACAATGCCTTGCTTCGCAAGGCATTGTACTGCCTCATGCAATGCATGCAGGCACCTATTACTCTACACC
>NC_051444.1:31794838-31823667 GCF_001649575.2 Kryptolebias marmoratus
TCACTTTAGCCCCGCCCCCTTCCAACAGGAAATAACCTGTTTTCCTGTTGGAGGTTGTCCTTTCTTCTCTTTCACTCATACTAATTTAAGCCTGTGTCGGATGACAGAACAACATGATGCAGAGTCCCTCTCTCAGCACTGACTGGTGCCTGAATGATGTAGGCATGACCGAATGGCGAACGCCAATCCCTCGCCGTTTGCACCCAACGCTGCTTGCAGCTTTAATTTTTAGTTTATGTTTCAGTGTTGTTGTGTTCTGCCCCTCCCCATTCTCCTCCTCAAAAAAAAAGGCAGGAATCACCATGGCAACCAGTTTCTCAGCAGATTCTGGATGTCTGTCTTCTATATTATCCAGCATGCGTTTCTTCCTTCTCTATTTCCATCATGGCCACCCCCCATAGATCCTGTGGAATCTCAGACTTCCTTCTGTGTTTCAGGCAAGCTGACGCTGAAGATTCCCTGGAAGAACCTTTATAACGACGCTGTGGTCGCCACGTTGGAGGGTCTGTACTTGCTGGTTGTTCCTGGAGCCAGTAAGTAACCTTTGAACCTTTGGTTCTGATCTGCCCGTAATCTGGGTCAATCATCACTGTACCCAAACAAATGTCACACGTGTTTTTACTTCCGATTGATGGACTGAAACATCTGCTCAGATCTGAGTTTAATCAGAAATGATGCTGATTTTTGAGGAGCGCACCAATGACAAACGGTGGTGTGTGTGTGTTCCAGTTGAATCTCAGCTAAAAACAAATTCGTATAACGGTAAGCTGACAACAATTAGAGGTGGTGGTTCAGATTCCCGTCGGATCCGCATTTTGCCAGAATTGCACGATGTCAGTACAAACAAAAACTAGTACTGATAGTTAGACATGGGCCAGTTTCTGCTTTTATGGTATACCACAGTGTTAAAAAGTCACAGTGTTTAAACCCTTTTGGTTGTAAATTTGATCCGGCAGATAATCCAGTCATACATACAGCCTTCTGCAGGCTGGCTACAGAGGCTAATTACTAGCATCAATTGTCAGGATCTCAACAGAGCAGAATAGCACAGAAGTAACACAAGTAATATAAAAAGTTCGCTTTCACTTGTGTAAATCTTAAATTAAACTTTTTTTTTTTTGCCTTTTTTTTTGTCAAATAAAATGACATTTTTTCAGCCAATAATATTTACCTTTTTAATCTTGACATTTACACTTTAATCTCTAAATAAAAATGTAAAAAAAATCTTTTTTTTTTTTTTCAAGTGGCCCTAACACGCTGTTGTACATTGTAAATAAAAATGTTCTAAATAAAAGAGCTGATTGGAATTTGGTTTAAAATCTGTCTTGAGTTCAGCAAAAATCTGGCTGACTGATTTTAAACAGAGTGATGTTCACCTGTGTTCTCTCAGGCTCCTTATTTATATATGTGTGCATTAAATTGAACTAACTAACTAAATATTATATTAAGTATTTTCATACTAATATATCTATAATATAATCAATATTAGACAATATGTGATATTACTCAGGCAGCATTAGTAATAGTTTTTGCATTGCTGTTTTTATATAAAAGTAAATAAATTATGCTTTAAAATTTTAGTTTTAATAGCTTAATAGTGTGAAACTGTGGTATTTTTTCTCAAGGTTATCATACTGTCAGAATCTCCTCCTGGCCCATGCCTACTGAGATGTATTGTTTTGAAACCTTCACAATGAAAGCTTATTTCAGCATTCTCTAGTTGACATGCTTTTATTTTGAAGTTTCAGAGCTTATTGATAAGGTTTCCTTTGTTGCTCTTTGGTTTGCAAACCTGTTTGGGGGTGAACTGAGAGTAAAACACATCGTGCAGCTCTGTTTGGCTCATTTACTGCAGAATGAACTGGTTTCCAGTCAGAGATTTCCTTTGCATGTGTTTAAACTGGACTCCATGTCTTTACTGGGAGATGTTTTGGGGATCACCTGGTGTGAACTGGAGACACAGAGCATCCTGACAAATCCTGAACATTTGTCCATCTTTAGTTTGTTCTGAAAACTTGATTTGTTAAGACTCATTTAAAGTTCATGTAATGCTCTGTCAGCTTGCTCTGACCACTTCAAGTCTTTGTTTTTGACCGTTTCAACATGCTGTGTAACTGTAAATGTGATAGAAATCATTCTGATTGGCTGTTCAGTATAGCGAATAATTCTGTAATGTGTTAATGTAGCATTAGCTTAGTTCTTTTTGGTTGGTGATGGTTAGGTGTGAAAACAGCTCACATGAGGTGTCAGATTAAATACAGATTTTTAAAATCTAAACACATTAAAACATGCCTGTTAGAAACTTAAAAACATAATAATAACCACCTGACAAATATTGGATTTCCCACATTATAGATAACTTATAATTAGACACACATTGTTCTGGTTTTTTGGACCGAAACTGATTTCTGATTCTTCTTCTGCTCAGACATACTGATACTGATTTTAGCAGATATTGTTTTCTTTCAAAGAACTATAATTTGCAGAAAATAAAACATACTTTTTTTTTATTTCTGAACAATAAACTAGAAACTATTACAATATATTTGCTTTGTAAACAGATTATAGCTCATTCTAATTTTTTTGTACACACCTCAAAATATAACAGTGTAACATATTACAGAATTTTTTTTTTCTACAAGATCTGTATTTAAAATAAGCTGTAGTGTCTGTGTCTGAAGTAATCCAATCTTGATTCTGGAAAAATTGGAAGTTTGTATAAAATATAAATAAAAACTGAATCCAATGATTTGCAAATCTGATAAACCCATATTTTATTCACAGTACAACATAGTTGTTTTCCTTTTGGCTGTTCCCTTCTGCAGGGGTTGCCACAGTGAGCAAAATCAGATGAAAGTTTTAGCAATTGTTGTACACTGGATGCCCTTTCTGTTTTAACCTGGCCTCAAACTCGCAGCCTCAGGATTACAAGACCGCATTTCTGTATCTAATCCTTACGAGTGTTTGATACTTTTAACTGCACAGTTTCGTATAAAAGAGCACTTTAAAAAAAAAGTTAAATTAAAAATCTTAATTTTAGATCTTTACATTAAAGACACAAAATAGGGAGTGGTCATTTTGCCTTTGGTAAAATCTCAAAGCCTCACTGTCGCTAAGAGTGAATTGAATTTGGAGGATTTTTCTGTTAAATTGCTGTTTGTTCTCCAAACCGCCAGATGTAGAGGGTGTTTGTGAGAGACATTTCAAAACATAAAATTTTGTTATATTTTAGCTTACTTTGTCCCTGCTATGTAGAATACTATCACAAGACATTATAAATAACTGAAATTGATAAATTTGTATGATGGTGAATTGAAACTGTCTTCTTGAGTTTAAACTTATTGTTTTATCTCCAATGTGTGGTGTTGGAAATGTTTGAAAATTGACATTGAAAATGCTTGAAAAATGCTTTAATTTTAAAAGTGTATGAACCCTGTTAAAGTTGTACTAGGTCCATGTTTCCCTCTGTGAAGCCTCCCCTCTTCTTTTAACAACAGTCTGTAAACATCAGACAAGTGAAATTTATTTCTGTGGAGTGTTTTTGAAGTATTTTTTTGTGCTTTTGTAAGTTTTTGTATGTAAGTTGTAATGTTTTTTAGACACTTGCTGCTTTTAATGCATAGATCTATTTGTGCTACCCACTTATATTTAACAGGTAGGATATTCTGATGAAGGAAGTGATTTTTGTGGTTTTATAAAGGTTTTCGTCATGGATATAAATTGTTCCAATGCTATGCTAAGCATAACTCCTAAGCTTCCACTTCAGTATCCGATGATATTTAACATTAACACGAACCGCTGTAGTTTTCGGTTTGCAAACATGACGTTAGCAGTTTTTGACGGGTAGCACCGACCGTTAGACAGCTGTTTAGCCGTGCTACGGTAGGAAAATCGGACGAGGAAGCACAGATCGTCAGAACACCAGCCATTGGCGCGAACGCACACTGACCGACGTCATGACGTCATTGATTTAGTTAAAATACCGTTGTTTAACTTTCGGTTCTTCGCTCGACTACTCTTGAAAAATATTTTTGTTGTCTGCCACCCGCTTAACTCCCGAAATGTTCCGCCACATTGCTAATGCTACTCCACAAACTGTTTCTTTTTCTTCTTCTTGATTTTTATTGGTGGTTGGTAAACAACTGAAGGAATCAATACCGCTACCAACTGGTAATGAGTGTCTGCTAGACTTTTCTCCTTCTTGCATTTAGCAGCAACTCGAGCACATTGCTGCCCCCTATATGTCAAGAGGACAAATTCCATGCTGTAGCAGCAGCACCATCCAGTGACAAGGAGCAACAACATAAATGCATTCACCGTTTAAACTTCAGAAATCTCTCCTGTTATCCAAACAAACATTGTTATTCACGTTAGGTGCTATTAAATGCAAATAGGTCTTCTTCACAAAGCATAAAACACTATTAAAATTACAATCGAAAATAGCTCAACATCACAAGCTTTTTGTTCACATTCTTTCACTTTTTTGCTCAATTTTTTTAACCAACTTATTTCATCACATTGTGTTTTGTACATATTTGTGCACGTATTTTCCCCTGCAGAACAGCATGCTCTGATATCCTTTCTGGGCTGCGAGGTTCCTCTGCTGTATCAGTTTTTAGTTCGTCATTTAGTCAAAGAGAACATCACCCTGTATTCCATCTTTTCCATAATGAACTCAGTCCAGTCTGCTGGTGTAGTGGCAATAAATCGTTGTAATGGGTGTCTTCTTTTTCCACATGAAAAGGCTTCTTCACTCTGACCGTAGCTTCAACAGTGACTTTAGTCACACCTCTTTTTGTCTGTAAAGCACACTTTTGGCTTGTTTTAAATCCACTTTTCTTTAACAGTGTCATGTTAAAGAAACCTAAAACCTAAGCCTAAATCATAAACCTTAGGTAGAAGCAAGATGTCCAGTTTTGTCCTCATTGGTCTTCCTCTTAGAAGCTGAAAATGGAATTCACCAGTTGTGGCACATGGTGAAGCCTGACAGCTGTGAACTATTTCAGTAACTGCAGGCTTCCAGAGTTGTTGTGCAGTTTGTTCTGCCTAAAGGGAGTTTTTTAGCACTCTATTAAAGCGTCTCACACATCCGTTTGCCTGAGGATGGTATACACTCGTTCTGATGTACTTAATGCCACGTTGACTCAGGAAATCAGCAAATGCAGAAGATTTAAACTGTGGTCCATTATCAGTTGTGATGGTGAAAGAGTTTTCTTCATGTGCAAAAACAGAAGTGCCATGACAGTGTTTATTGTAGCATTAGGAGTAAATGCTACTTCAGGTCATTTACTGAAATAATCAACAAGGGTGATGGCAAACCTGCAGTCATAAGTTCCATGTTCAAATGGACCTGCAGTGTTAACAGCAATATGTTGAAAAGGACTCCGGGAAACTTGACAGGTTGTAATGGTGCAGGTGAAACACTAGCAGTTTTTTCACATGCCTGACAGATGGTGCATGATGGCAGAACTGTGTAGACCAAATCCTCCATATGTGGCCACACACAAGTAAAGGTATTGTTTAGTGCGAACCACACCCTAGTGTCCATCATGGACCATGTGCACAACGTTTTTTGTTGACAATTTCTGGTAAAATAAATACGGATGCTCCAATGTCTACAGTTAACTCCAGGACCTGGGAGTTTCATTGTTCACTTTGCATGTGATTTTATCAAATGCTGCAGCCATCAGCTTAACATCATTCATAAACAGTACTGAGTGATTTGCATATTATTGCAAAACTTCACCTTTTTTTTGTACTCTGTGCTGTCCTCGCCCTGAGTTTCTGATTTTTTTCAGCCGCTAGACAGCCAGACAACGACGCTCCAATAACCAAACTTCTGTCTTTTTACTTGTTTATTGAAGAGTGGCCTCTGACCACTGCCATCGCTTTGACCATCGTAAACTGCAACATACAAGGCTTAGTATTAGCTAACGAACATTGCAAATTAGCCATTCTTGCTGCAAGCTAAGATAAAAAAAACATTTCCTAAATGACTTCACCATACAAATTATTTACACAACCGTCACATAAAACAAAGAGACAGTTATTATTTTCACCATTAAGCAATACTTACGAACAAATCTTGTCTGAAACACAACAAATAAAGCTATAATCAGCTATTCCACGAGCTGTTCGGTGTTATGTTCCACCATCTTGGATCTAATATCTTTTTTTTTCTTTTTCACTGCCACCAAACAACATAACAAAAATATCCACCAGGGGGCGTTTTGGTGCGGTTTTCAAAAACTTGCTGGTCCTGCTCAATTTACAAGAGGCAGCACACACTCAATTAATTTTACGATGCATTGTTTCCTTATATTAGTTTGATGTATGAGAGTATTTAATAGCTGTCAGTCTTGCTAATCAGCTACTATTTGCAACTCAATCACAAATAGTTGGGGGGGAAAAAGTACTGCCTAATTGTCTTTGAAAGTCCTGACGAACAGACTGTGGTTCACTACAACCTGGAGGAAACGGCTGCTGTAGCTTCTGTATGTGTTTCCTGGGAGGTGTTAATATTTATTGGAACAAAGAAGAACTGCTTTATTTGGAGCCATGAAAGAACCTAGAGCAAAAGTGACATCAGTAAGTGGTTTAATCATCTTAGCAGCTGCACCTGCTGCACCACAACCACTTTAAACAAAAGGCATCTGGAAGAAGGTTGGACGAGATAGTAAATGATGTTAGGTTAAACACAATGCCATCCCCACAGTGAAGCATGGTGGTGGCAGCATCATGCTGTGGAGTAGATTTTTATCTTCAAACTTTTGCTAAACAATCGGCATTAAATCAAATGGTGGATGGGAATAAATACAGGCAACTTTCTGAAGGAAAGTCTATTTCAGTCCTGCGGAGAATCAGGACTGGGATAGAAATTCAGCTTTAAACCTAAAAATACTGTTAAGGCAACACTGGAGTTGTTGATGGTAAAACCCATAAATGTTCTAGTCAAAGTCAAGAACTAATTCCGACAGGGAGTCTGTAATATTAAAATTCATAGTGGTGCGCCAGCTGAATTCATTTAGCTTAAAGAATCTGGAGTCATCCTCAGAATCACCTGTATTTAGAGCTGTCCACCTGTGATCAAATCAGACATGTTGCATGTGAGTGACAAGAGGAAACAGAAGTCCTCTGCAAGCTTTAGACAACCAGACGGACCAGCATGTCTCCTTAAGATCAGTATGTTGGAATATTTGTGGGGCTATTTGGGTATTGAAGATGGTTGGTTTGTTTCCTTGATGTGGGATGGGACAATTTATGCTCTTTGAATGTTCAATTCAGATTCAGAGCTCAGATTTCAGTGTGCATGCCTAAATAATAATCTTCTTCTGGTGTTTACCGGTATTGTAGTTTCTTCACTTCTTGTTTGACTTGTCGTCCATCTGCAGACTGTTTGCTGTTTACAAGCAGCTTCATAAGGAGAACAGGTGATGTATAAAGCCACACTTCTCACACTGCTGTTTATCTTTTTCTCAGACATAAAGTATGATGCAGCAAAGGAGGAGCATTACCAGCAGGAGGCAAAGCAGAAAGAGCTGCAGCGCATCGAGGACGCATTACAGAATGCTGTGCGCAGAGGTAAGACAGGCCAACCTCCCTGTGTGTCTCTTGCTTTCTCAACTCGCTTCCTGACATCTGTGCTGCTTCCTTAACTTCTGACTGATGCTTGAAACTTTCATGATTTTAACTTACTCATCCCACAGTTCAGATTACCGGACATGAAAAAGAAAAGAAAAATCCCCCCCTTTTCAGTTCTGAGGTTTTCTAAATCAGGACCTAAGAAAACTGATCTGGACCTTAATGGCTTTTAAAGATTTTCAAATCTAACCTCGATTGAACATAAACACACAACAGATTCCTCCACGTGAATATTTATTAAACAAAAAATAAAATTGAAAAGCTGTTGGGAAAAATACGGCATTCACTCTGCTGCTCCAGGGATTTCAGAGATTCAGTATTAGCCAGGAGCTGCTGATGAAATTTATTGATTAACTGCTCATCATCAGTGAAACCACCTCTAGAAAAGCAGAAGGTTTTTCTGCTCCGGAGGATACAGGTGTGTGTGTTAACACAATGTCCAGTGGAAAGACATCAGCAATGACCTCAGATAAACAACTGTTGCTGCCCATTAAACTAGGAAGGGTCAAAGGTAATTTCCAAACAATTAACAGTTCATCATTCTAAGGAGACAAGGATTATTCACATTTAAGACAGCTGCCAATCTTCGTAGTAGTGGATGTCCCAGTGAATTCCCCCCAGAGATGGTACCTTGAAATGCTCAGAGAAATGAGCTCCATCTCAGACTCTACAGGCATCAGTTAGCAGGTTAAAGGAAAATATAATGACAGGACAATTAGGAAAAACCCAGAACAAGCATGACTTGTTTGGAAGGGTTGCAGGAGAAAATCTCTTCTCTGTAAAAAGAACATGGCAGCACAACTAAAGTTTGTAAAGTTTCATCTGAACAAAACACAAGACTTCTGGAATAAAATGAGACCAAATTAGATATTTTTACCCACAATCCATAGCAACAGTGGTGGAGGGCTTATGGTTCAGGCTTCTTGCAGCCATTGAAACGACCATGAACTCCTCTGTAGACCAAAGGATTTTGGACTCAAATGTGAGAACGTCTGTCTGACAGCTGAAGCTAGGACCAAACTGGGTCATGATGTGGTAGAACAATGATCCCAAACAGCAGCTAATCTACAACAGAATGTCTAAAAAAAAAAGTATATATAGAATCACGGTGCTACAACGGTCCAGTCAAAGTCCACAACCTCAGTCTGATTGAAATGCTGTGGTGGGACCTTCAGAGAGCTGAGCAGAAACCAATTTCTGCAAACTTTTATGAACTTAAGCAATAGTGGATAAAAGACTGGACCAAAAGTCCTCCACAACCATGTGAGTGACTGTCCTTCATAAAACCACTACTGAGAATCACTGCTGCTAAAGGAGGTTTTACAAGCTGCTGGATCAGGGGCTGGATGCAGTTGTTTACTGACAGCTTTAGCATTTTTCTTCGTTGTTTAATAAATAATGACACAGTGTGACATGTTTTGTTGTTGTTTATCTGAGGTAGAATTTACTTCGTTTTAAGACCTGCCGAAAACCTGATCGGTTTTATAATGTCCTGATATGTAAGACCCCAAAATTTAAAAAGAGTGAATTTTCCTTTGAACCATTTCTGTATAACAAAACAAAAAAAAACTTTTTCTTCTTTCTGCTGTTCACTAGAACTAGTCACCTGTAGGTGAAATCACTAACATTATGTCTGTCCCGTTCATGCTGCGTTTGCTGTCAGCGTCTCAAACCGAAGATTTGCTGTTTGGTCTGGAGAGTGTAGTTTACAAGGAACCACACAGTGGTAACACACACAAAAACACACAAACTAACATTTGAAACACACAAAGGAGCAGCATCTAGTTATTCCTGCACCTCAGCTGATTGTCAAATACATAGCATAACCCCTTACTAATATTTGGTTAACATGCCTCAGCAAGTGTCACCTGGACCACAGGCTGTTTGTCTCTATCAACAAGCTTGTGGATGAATTCTGGCTGATATTTGACCACTCTTCTTCTTGGCTGAGTTGGTAGAGTTTGTTTGGATTGGTTTCCTGCATGGACCCAGCTTTTAATAAGTCCACCCACAAATTTTCAATTAGGTCGGGGCTTTTGGAAGGCCATTCTAGAAGCTTAATGTTCATTAATTTATGAAAGTGAACCAATCAGAGGTCAGTTCTGATGTGTGATCATTGTCCTGTGGAATGCCCAACTATGTTCAACCTTCAGCTGTCCAGCTGTTGATTTGAAGTAAAGTTGAAGAATTTTGAGGTAGTCCTTTTCCTTCATTATTCCATCCTCTTTGTGCACAAATACCACAGCATGATGCTAACACCACCATGCTCCAAACATCCTTCTTGTCCTTGTGTCCAAACGGCTCAATCTTTGTCTCATCTGACCATGAAATCTTTTCAGTTTCAGTCCAGCTTGAAGGTGGGTTCTTTTGGAGCAGGAGCTTTTTTTTTGTCAGAACCCTCTTAGTCCATGGTGATATAAAACTGGTTTCAGTGTGGACAGGGACACTGGGGTTCCAATTATTAAAAATAAAGGGAATTAAGCTTTGTTAAAAAAAACTCTGACATCACACTGAAGAAATTGGAGAAAACAGTACTTTAACAGTACACACATCCAACACACTCTGACTTATTTGATTTACTTTTCCTGAACAATCAGTCTAAAACATGGTGAGTGTGTAAATGTTGGTCCTTGGTCTGATGGTGAATTAATGATTGCTGCTGCTTCCTTATGTCTCTTATTGTGTTTCGGGCTTTTCTTTCACTAACTGCTGTCTCTTTTTTAACGCTGCCAAAGTCCCAAAAGGACGTAAAAAACATAAAAAGGCAAAAAAATCTTTAAAGAGGCTGAAACGACATGAAAACAAAGCAAAAACAGGTGAGTTTTTCATTTCCCTCTCTGGTTTAAAATAAATACAATCCCAATTCAAAAAATAGAAGAATAGAATGCAATGGCTTGCAAGCCTCACAAACCCAAATTTTATTCACAATGGAACATGGTACACATATAATGTTTAAACTTAGAAACTGTAGCATTTTTAGGAAACAAATTTGGAGTTTTATGGCAGCGGCACATCTTTAAATATATTTTGATAGAGGCAACAAAAGGCTGCTAAAATACAGGGTTTACCCCAGAAAAGAGGCTAAGCCCGGTGGTTGGTAGCCGACCCCTGGCCGACCGGGATTTAGTTAAAAAAAAAAGATTAAAGTTGAAAATATGGCTATTTATTATGTAATATTGTAAGATATTTTTGCCAAATATTTACACAGCTAAAATTTTACAAAAAGGCACTTTTGAAATACTTTTTTAAACAAAAATACAATTAAAATAAATAATAATTGTTTGCACCTAATTTAAATCCTAATTTAAGTCGCATTTACAAAGAAATTACATTAACATAAATGAAAAAGTGCAAACAAAGCACCTACACACATCTCACGTCAAAGCCATTGAATAACAACAGAGAACTGGAAAAACAGAGATATTGTACAGTGCTTTTTGTGGCACAGGCTGCATGTTGGATCAGTACATGTAACCACAAAACATTTCTAATGCTGAATTTAATAGCAGAATTTTACTGGTAAACATGGATAAGATTTTCACTAAGTACAAAACATGCTTACCATATTCGGTCTTGTAAAGCCACCCGCTGAATTTCAGCTCAACTAACCATTTTTGGTTAAACCCGCTTGTTATGTTTTTTGCTGTGGCTCAGACGATGTGCTAACTCCAGCGGTAGCTGAAGGTGGTTCGGCCTCAGGGCTCATTAGAGTCACGCAGGGCTCCGCAAACAGCGCACAGACCTGAGCGCGCGGTGTAGGCATTTATACTTGGCGCTTACGTTGGTGCAGTTTTCTCCGAAAAGACAGGGGCAGTATGCTCCATAATCAGTGGAAATACAGTAAAAAAGAGAGCAGATGGTTGTCACATCAAGTATGGCTGCACATAGTCAGGAGGAAGAGCTGTTGTGTTTCTGGCTGTGATATAGAGAGGATGTTTAAACTTAACGCATTCAATTTGACTTTCATTGATTTATTTGCTTTACTTGGGATTCGCCCATCATAGAACTTCTTCCCTCTGTGGTCTATAAACACTACTTTTTATCGGCTGCAGCCTTCCATGAGTTTTGAACCATTTTATTATCTTTGTGATCTCTCATAGAGGGATCATATAAATGCTGATACAGGCAAACCAGCTCCGCTAGAGCAGCAAAACCGTTCATTTTGAATGGAGCATGGCGCGCGCGGTCCGGGCCAAGTTACAAAAGGTGCATGACATGACACTGCGCGGGACCTTCATGCAGGGGCGGGGACAGCACGATTGCGTCACTGTTAGCGTGCGCACCCTCGCGCGGTGAGGTAGATAAAGGTAGCAGTTTTGGGGGTGCAGGTGGAAAAAAACATGTATAAAAAATGACGTATTTATAATAAACAAACGGAGCTTAGCCTGGCGGCAGGGTCACCAAAGCCCGGCGGCCCGCCAGGCTTATAATACACTGGGGGAAACCCTGAAAAATGTGGAACAAATAATAAACAACTGGAGGAGAATTTTTCAACTAATTAGATTATTTAAAAAACATGTCAGTAAGAGGACTGGGTAGAGATAGAACATTTTAGAGGATGAATCTCTCAGGAGTAAAGATTGGGAGGTTCACTAGTCTGTGAAAAACTAAAATAAGTGGAACAATTTCAGAATAATGTTCTTCCATGGAAACTTGGTAAGACTTTGAATATCCCATCATCTACAGTTCATAATATAATCAATGTGCTGCTGTCATCAAATTAAAATATACCTTATTTTCCCCTAAAAATGGTACAATTTCTTAAGCATTTGTTATGTTTACTTTGTTCTTTGTTGTTGTTGTCACTCAGTCCTGCAGCCTTCTCTGAAGGATGCTCAGTTCTGGATCCTGTACAGGTCCTGGTCTCAGTTGTGGGATTGCTGCAGTCTCAGGTATCTGTTCAGGTCCATGTGTGACTGACCTGGTCTTTTTGGTTTCTGGTGGTTTCAGACAAGCCTCAGGAGGAGAAGAAGGACACGTTTGCGGAGAAACTGGCCACTCAGGTGATCAAAAATCTGCAGGTGAAGATCAGCAACATCCACGTGCGTTACGAGGATGATGTGAGTACTGATCCTGGTTTTACTCCCAATTCTATTTCAGAATGATGTAGCACAGGAGGTGTTGTGTAAAGAGCATTTGGATTCTCAGCTGCTCCGATGTCTGTTTCAGCTGTCGGACCCACAGCGCCCCCTGTCCATGGGAGTGACCCTGTCAGAGCTCAGTCTGCAGGTACACACACATACATACACTCACACACTCCTTCACCTACTTGTGCAGATGCTAATAACAGGTTTATTTTATTTATTTATTTATTTTTATCAGACCACAGATGAAAACTGGAAGCCGTGTATTCTGAATGAAGCTACAAAGATCTTCTATAAGGTGACAGATGCTCTGCTTGCTCTCACCTGAACATCCTGCTTGTCTACCTGCCTTATGTTTGGAAAGTTCTTCTGTCCTTATTTCTTTTTTCTCAGGGCACATTAAACGCAGTCCATCGAACATTCTTTGGTTACGTTAACACTTCACAACAACTTCAGAATTCACACACTGACATGTATTTACTTTTGAAAACGGTGTTCTGTGTGTGGTGGTCACATTTAAAATAAGTGAGTGATCATGTTAAAAAAATTTAATCTCAGCAAGAAGTCTGTGTTGAGCATGTGAACGTAGGCTTTGATAAACTCCCTATCAGAAGAGGGGTTTACTATCTTTTGTTGTTTTGTGAGAAATCACAAACTCGTTTGACTGCTGCATTCCTGCATGTAAATCTCGCTGCTTTATACAGCTCAGACTATAAAAGTTCTGATGTGTGCTGCTCCAATTTCTCTGTGTGTTTAGTCTGATGGTGCTGCAGCGCACACAAAAACTAAAGTGAACGTCCACAACCCCACAATATCTTTTCACTTAGCTGATATGTGCCAACTCTTAGGATGCTGCTTTACATTTATTATAGCAGACTAGTCCAGAGAGAGCGATGACCTCTACAGTGTATTAGACTACCTCTTCCAAAAACAGATATTTGTAATACCTCATTCTTTGAAGTTCAGGTTTCGATAATAGCAAAAAAAATTGGGCTTCCTGGCTGAGTTTAGTTTTTTTGGTAGCAGTACATAATACAACTTGGTATGTATCCAGTACTTACAGGGTACTTACCAGGTGCACACCTAGTAAGTAGCATGTATCTACTTAAGTCCTCTATAATTATCTGGTACATTCTCATTACACACCTGGTACTTGTAAGTACTAGATACATACTCTGTATGAACCAGGTAATTACCAGATACATATCCTTTGCCTCCCTGGCTGTAGTATGTTTTGCTACTCTTTTGTTTTTGTTTTTTTTTTCTTCAGATATTTGTGATCTGCTGTCATACTGGCAGTAACAAAGGCAGCCATGTAGCATCTACCAAGATTATGACACAAATTCTCACCTCATTAGCACAGACTGCTCTGTTGTTGGCCATCACAGTGATTGTGGACTGTAAAGCATGTAATGTTATCACTCGTTGAGATTTTCATTATCAGGTTATTGAAACTTGATAATGTCACTACAGTCTGTATATGTTAAATCCAGTCTGTAGGCGCTGGTTACAAATTTCTTTTCTTCCTGCTTTGATTTTGGAAAAACGTGTTCAGTGTTTCCAGCATTATCAAGTTCTGTTGTTTAACTCTGGCTCTGTTCAGTTTGTGATGAAGCTGAATCTGCTGCTCTTGGTGTGGTTGTTTACTTCCTTGTGTGTGTGTGTGTGTGTGTGTGTGTTTCTGTCAGCTCGGCCGCCTGGAGAGTCTTTGTGCCTACTGGAATGTGTGCAGTCCCATGTACTACAAACAGTCGTGGCAGGACATTGTGGTGAGCTGATCAAGCTTGTCTGATGTATTTTTTATTATTCTTTTTAGCAAAGCTACTTTTAGTTTTTAAACATTGTTGTTGATGTTTTTGTGGAAATAATGAATGAATACAAGGCATTCCTTATCCTCATCCTGTCCTCCAGGGCCTGCTGAAGTCTGGAATCAGCGTTAAAGTCAGAGAGTTGCCGCACTATCAGTACAGTGAGTCCAACCTTCTAGTTAAACCATAAACAATAGTAATGTTTGTTCACACTTAGGCTACAATGGGGGGCACACCGCAGGCAAATGTGACCCAATTCCGATTTTTTTTTTTTTTTTTTAATTTTTGCCCCTGTGCGACACATAGGATTTTTTTTCATGGCTGTGTGAAGGTGACATATCCAATTTTTTCATATCCAACCCCGGTCTTTTCTTTATGTGGTACTGAATTGGATACATATCCAATTTTTTTCAATGTGACCGCAGTTTGAACATTCAGGTCACATTTAATCTGACTCAGAAGAAACGATGAAGGTCCCTTGTTGGTGAAAACAGGTATTTCTCACACCAAAATGATAAACAGGGACTCGTATCACATTTCAGCCAAATACGGGGGATTTATTGACACAACTGATCATCTTCAGCATTACCCCAAAATCCCAAAATATCTTTGAAACAGGGGCGTATTTATACAGACAAAATACATTGGTGTGTATTGTATAATTTCTGACCAATTACATAACTCCTATGACACTTACAGAAAACCAGCCAGAACAGCTGGGTCAGTTTAACCCAGACTCGACCCAGAATGAGCATACTGTTTTCCAGGAATTGTCTTGTCATTATCAATTATCATTATCAACAATCTCTTATCACAAACCCACTGTTCTGGAAAGTTCCTGGCAATAACAACCGAACACTCTTTACATACGAACATAGCTCCTGTTTACCCTTTCTTCTTCCAAATTTGGTAGACTTTGCAACCTATCTGCATCCTCTTCCACACCCTCATGTCAAAGTCCCACCACTCTTTGCTCCGACTCTGCATCCACACATGCCACAGCTCCAAAAATGGTCAGGATTAACATTTGCGCTCTTTTTCTTCTTCTTTTATTTTTTACCATTTGAATGTACTGTTGGCTCCAATTGGACAGCTTCAAAATCAGTGCTCACACTCGCAGCACTTGGGAACTGGAGACTGTTCAATGTAACGTGAATGATGATGCAAAAAAATCAGATTTGAGCAAAATTTCAGAATTGAGCATTAAGACCTGTAGTGTCAACATAGCCTTAGTGATGTCAGAAAGTGTCAAAACTGAACCTGGGAGTCAGCAGGGTGGGTGTTTTCTCGTATGTGATGGACTTTAGTGGACCATAGTGGATTATGAAGGGTCACAGTGAGTGGTTCTCAAAATGAAGGTTAACAGAAGGTTGGGAACTGGAGACTGTTCAATGTAACGTGAATGATGATGCAAAAAAATCAGATTTGAGCAAAACAGAAGGTTATCTGCTGTTTTAAATCTTGATATGTTAAAATATTTAGAAAAATATAACCTAGCATTCCTTGAAGGAATGCATATCACTTACAGCCACAAACACAGGCAAAAACTGTATCTCCCACCTTTTGTCAGGTGAAAAGAAAGAAGCTTGTTTATGACTTTCTTTTGTCTTGTTGATTTTGTTTCTGTCTAAAGTTTTCCAGCCGATTTTTGCTTCTGCTAAAATCTGCATCAACCCTACCGCTGAGGTACAGCTGAAATCTCCGAAGGCAAACCTTCAGCTGGAGGTTCAGAACATTGCCATCGAGATGACAAAGACACAGGTAACAGGAGACACAATCTGGTGGATGGAGAACAGGTGGAGACAGGCGGTCAATTATTTCCTTTCTGTGTCCTCTGCAGTACCTGAGCATGATAGATGTGCTGGAGTCCATTGACATGATGACCAAGAATGCCCCCTACAGGAAGTTCAGACCTGAAGTTCCCGTTCACAAAAATGCCAAACTCTGGTCAGTTTGAAAGTCAGACTGTTGTCCTCAGCTCATAAACCTAAACAGGAAAATTCGGTCTGCTGTCTTCAGCCCATTAATTCGTTTTGAACTCAACAGAAAAAACCTCGACACAGCGTTGGCATTGTTCAACAGAAGTAACCGCGTTAAGAAATTCTGCTGAAATTTTACAAAATTCACTGAAATCTGAGAAAACAAAAAACAGAAAGACTGAGTATTAAAGCAATTGATTTATATGACCTGAACAGGTTCTGAAAACACAAGATAACAGGTTGTAATCCTTATTGGTACAGGTTCTAGCCCTGATCTGTGCAGGTTCTAGTTCTAATTGGTGCAGATTTTAATCCTGATCCTGATTGGTGCAAATTGGGATTCCTGATTGGTTCGAGTTCAGATTCTGTTCCTGATTGGTTTTGGTTCCTGATTGATGCAGGAATTTCGCAGCAGCTCAGACCCAAAGTGTGATGTTTGTTTATGTTCTGCCTCTGTCAGGTGGAGGTACAGTTTCAAAAGCATCATGGAGGTTCACATTCGACGTGTCAACCGCATGTGGTCCTGGTCTAATATCAGATGTCACCGGGAGAACCTGAAGACCTACAGGAATGTCTACAAGACCAAACTGCTAAGCCAGAGTAAATCGGGATCAGACACTGAGCAACAGGTCCAGGTGAGCGACTGGCGAGGTCTGATCCAACTTTATAAAACAAATAGTGCTCTAACCAGAACCCAAAACAAATACTGTTCAGTTTGTGTCCACATGTGAAAGTAAGAAGACATGGGAAGGACCCAGAACAACATTAGTTCAGTGCAGATGCAGATAATTTTGTTGGTACCCTTTTGCTAATAACAAAAAAATGCACAAATGTCACAAAAATAAGTTGAAATTGACAAAAGTAATGATCAAAATATATATACTGAAAATCAACTAGTAAGAATCAAACATTACTTTTGAATTGTGGTTTAACAGAATTAGAGAATTACAAACATTTATTGGCATCTGTATATGCCCACATGTGAAGGTGAGATGTCTAGGTGAGAAGACGAGTCTAAGCTGCTGATGTCCACTCTTCAACAAAATATCATCCATCCATCCACCCAGCCACCCACCAAGAAGACAAGAGGTCAAGGAGTGAAACTCAAACATCCCTTTCCCCAACAACACTCTCCAGCTCCTCCTGGAGGATCCCAAAGTGTTTCCAGGCCAGAGAAGATATCTAACCTTTCCAGTTAGTTCTGGATCTGCCTCAGGATCTCCTCCCAGTTCAATGAGCTCAGAAAATTTCCAGAGGGAGACACCCAGGAGGCATCCTAATCAGATGCCGAAACTACCTCAGAAAGCTCATTTCAGCCGCTTGAATTCAGGATCTGGTTCTTTCAGACATGATCCATACCTTATGACCATAGGTGAGGGTTGAAATATATACAGACCAATAAATCAGGAGTTTTTTTCCTTTCAGCTCAGCTCCTTCTTCACCACAACAGACTAAAGCAATGCCCCCATTACTGCAGATGAGAACCTGATCCCTCAGTCCATCTTCTGCTCCTTTCTACCATCACTCAAGAACAGGTCTCACAAATAATTTAACTCCTCCACTTGAGACAAAGACTCAGCCCCAGCTGAAGGGAGTCCATTTTACTTTTTTCCAGTTTAGCCCATAAAAGTCATCCTAGTACTCCCCCAGCACCCCACAGAGAATTTCTGAGGGACCCCGGCCTTTTTCAGAACCACAAAACACATGCATATTAAATGGTCAAATTCCCAGAACTTTTGTTTTTTTTATTTTTAATTTGCTGCACACAGAATGACCTATTTAGAGTTTGTTTCAACTTCACTTCATTTGTTAAAATCCACCTGCTCATGAATTTAACCCTGCAACACATTCCAGTGAAACCTGTTCCTGTTTGAGTTTTTCCCACTTCGTAACGTTTCCATTCCTCCTCCCAACACTTAACGATGTTCTAACGATGAGGATACCAAGTGAAGAGTTTCAGATGTTATTTTGCTCAATTCTTTCTGCAAACATTACTTGAGGTGTCTTAAAGTATGAAGTTGTACTCACAGTGTTTTTGTTTCTCTATTGGGGAAAGGTCAGGACTCTAGGCAGGCTAGTCAGGAACTTGTCCAATTATTTTTTGTTCTTGTACTTTGCTATTCTTGATCCAGTTCATGTTTAACAACTCATGAGCTGCCGACATAAGCTTGTATTTCTGTTCTTCCAGGATCTGGAGAAGATTCTAGATGTGTTCAACATCACTTTGGCCCGTCAACAGGCCCAGATGGAGGTAATAACAGCAAAGCTGCCCTCACTCTGTTTGTTCATGCTAAGTCCAGTTGGACTGCAGACTTTCTGCTTGAAATTTTCTGCAGGTGATCAGATCCGGGCAGAAGGTGGCTGGGAAGAAGGCAGGAGGACAGAAACAGGGGGGAGGTTTCTTTAGTGGCTGGTTTGGCCGGAAAGCAAAGAAGGAGGAGCAGGAGCTGGAGGAGAGCAAGGAGTCAGAGAGTAAGTGACGTCCTGAGTCAACTCAGCCAGACTCATTTCTGTCACTTGGTTTTCTGATTGTGCTTGTTGTCATTCAGGTTCAGGTCTGGACCAGCTCATGACAGCTGAGGAGAAAAATAAACTCTACACCGCCATCGGCTACAGCGGCAGCTCCCAAAACTTGGCTTTATCCAAACAGGTAGACACACCTGAAGTCTGCACATTACTGTATAATTTGCTGAAAGACAGACAAACACGCTCACAAACACAGGCAAAAACCTTTGGGCAGCTGGTTTTAAAGACTGATGACGTCATTTGTGTTTCATTTATTTTTTAATTTATTTTAAAGGACAGGCACATTAAATAAACAAATGATTACCCTGCAGAGTGTCAGAATTAGCCATGAAGGCTAATTTCCATCTCTAGTCTCTTGCAGGTTGATGGTAAGATAATGGAAAGTGAATAAAATGAAATGAAGTACACAACAAACTAAAGCTAACATGTATGCACTAATATCATCACAAAAGTGACAAAGTAAGAATAAAATAAAATTCGTACAGAACAGAAAAAAGTGATCACAGGTTTGATATCTCTTAAGAGGATGTTTCAAATGAGCCCTAAAGGTGTAGTAAATGGAAAAACTTGATGCTAAACTATACTGAACAGAAATGTAAATGCAGCAATTTTGTTTTTGGTCCCATTTTTCATGAGCTGAATTCAAAGATTTTTTATTTACACAATAGGCCTTTTTCTCTGAAATATTGTTCACAAATTTGTGTTAGTGAACGCTTCTTCTTTGCCAAGATAATCCATCCACCTCACAGGTGTGGCATATCAAGACACTGATTAGACAGCATGATTATTGCACAGGTATTGTATTAGGCATTGTAAACACTGGTAATGAATTTACATTTGTAAAGCCAGTATCTCAATTGGCTACAAATGTTTGCAAATACATTATTTTGTTGCCTACTTCCGTCCACATCCTATTGGCCTCAGCCTGCTTTGTCCCCACCTTGGCACCAGCCTCTACATTTATGATCTAATATACTGAAGTACACTTTAGAAATGAAGACAGGCAGATTACTTACTACCCAATTACTATTCACTATCCATTTAGGTCATTCAGGGCTGTAGCCTCAGATGCTTTCTATCATAAAGACAGCAGGTGTCAAAGTGTAGCTTTAGCACTCTTTAATTCTAGGAACTAAACTACTAGTCAAAGATACTACTCAGGCTAGTTGGAGAGAAAAATTGTTGCACAAATTTTTTTGAATGTCTCCAAAATTTAAGTAACTAGATTGTGACCTTCTGCAACTCTTGCAAGGAAATTAAGAATCCTTGAAAAGCATCTGAACATTTCAGAGACTCCCTTTGTGAATTCTGTTTGCCAACAAGCCTTCAACAGCTTTAGGTTTTATCTGAATAAAAGACATTTGGGACAATGTCCTTTGGACAGATGACAATAAAGAACTGTTTGGAGGGTTGATGGTTTTTGGCTTGTCTTGCGACCACAGGACCTGGGAACCTTGCAGTCATTGAGTCAACCATAAACTCCTCTGTAGATCATTTCAAGAACTCTTATCTTCTCATATGTGAAACATTCTAACAGAAAGATGATGTACTTTTGTTTGATTATAATCATGCTTTCTCTGGTGATAATACTGAGCTAACTTGTCTGCTTCAGTATGTAGCTGTGATCGTCACCTTCCAGCTGTTGAGGACTTCAGTGACGATCAGAGAGCAGCACAATGTACCAGAGATCCTGAAGATCCTGATGCTCAACCTCAGCACCAAAATATCTCAACGACCTGGAGCCCAAGCTATCAGGTGGTCACATTTCTTCTAACCAGCATGAAACAAAACCAGACGGAAAAAAAAACTGGTGTATTACAGCATTGAGTAAGACGCGTAGAAAGCTGGGAGGCACCAAACTTCTCATAAAAGAGTTGTTTTTTGTTTGTTTTTTTGTTTTAATTTTGTGATTGCTGAGTTGGCGTACTTTGTGATATTTTATCATTCACATACCAAGAACTTCACGTGAATTAGAAATAGTGTGCTTTTGTTTTTTGTAACTTTCATACTTTTAAAATACTTACTTTTACAAAAGGTTTCCCCATTTTTTTCTTTTCAGTTCCTCCAAAAACATTCTTCTCTAAAATCTATTTCAACTCATTTTTAACTTTTACCGGCTGTCTGGTTATTTTTAGCTTTCAGCAACAGTTTGATTAATTTTAATTACTTTAATTGCTACATTAAGTTTTTAGTTACTGTTTTACTAATTATTGCTTTTAACTACAGTTTTTCTCATTTTAGCTTTAAGACATGGATTTAGCTACATTTAGCTTTTAGCAACTGTTTTGCTTCCTTTCACTTTTAGTTAATGTTTCTCAATTTATTGCTTTTATCTAGTTTTGCTAATTTTAGCTTTTTCTAGTTTTAGTTGTTAGGTATTATTTTGCTAATTTTAGCTACTTTTTTGCTGATTTTTATCTTGTTCTGTTCATTTTAGCCTCTGTTCTGCTTGTTTTAACTTTAGCAACTTAGTTTTCACTTCTTCAACAATTCATTCAGTAATCAGTATTCATACTAAATTTTCCCAGAACATACAATTTTGTTAGTTGTATTTGTATTTCTAAACAAAAAATATATCAGTAGATGAGAAACATCATAAAAGATCACACAGGACTCAGTCTGCAGTTATTCAGATGTTATTTTAAAGCATCGTGAGCCTCAGTTTAATTATCATTTGCTGTTCTGCAGGATGGAGACGGTGTTGGAGCACTGGTATGTTACCGGTCTACAGCAGCATGGGACAGTCCCTTCTCTCATCGCTTCGGTGGGAGATTCTTCATCGTCTTTGCTCAGTGTTGTGTTTGAACTGAACCCAGAGGAAAGCTCCAGTGACCAAATGCTCAGAATCCACTCTCAACCTGTAGAGATCATCTATGATGCGGTAAAAGACCTCAGATCAGTCCTGCTTTCTGCCTGTCCTCCATGTCGTTCCTAAAACAGCTAGTCCTGATGTCCTTATGTCCACCAGGTAACAGTCAACAGTATGGTGGACTTCTTTAAAATGGAGAAAGGTGTGGATCTGGAAGTCCTGACCTCTGCCACGCTGTCCAAATTGGAAGAAATTAAAGAGAAAACTGCAACAGGTGAGTTGACTTAAAGACCAGGCAGCAGCTCTTTGTTCAGTGCTTCATGAAGCTTAATTTCTGAAACTGTTGGAGGTAAGGTCAGTTGGCCTTCCATTCGGAAATGGTTTCATGTCCAGGTTTCATGTTTATGTCTCAGGCAGCCTTATAAAGAACATCAAACTAATTTAGCCTTTTTGAATGTTTAAATTGTTCAGTCAACTTCAGGCTTCTGATGGGTTTTGGTTTCTTCAGGTTTGTCTCACATCATTCAGACCAGGAAGGTCTTAGACCTGACGATTGACCTGAAACCATCTTACCTGCTGATACCAAAGTCGGGCTTCTACAGCGACACATCGGATCTCATAATTGTGGACTTTGGCAGCTTCCAGGTCTTCCTCTTTTATTTATTTCTGACTTTTTGTCTATTATGTGCATGTTTGTTTCAGTTTTGTTTAAAATGTTTATGGGTTTGTTTTGTAAGTTGGACTTTAAGAGTTAGTTTCTAGTTCGGTATCGACACTCTCCCACTCTGCTTGTGTGTTCCTATGGAGGCTCCACCCACACCAAGTGCTGCTCCAAACCAACTACTCTTATGGGAAATTTTTAGGGGTGCACCATTACCACGATTTTACCAAATCAAGAACAAGTACATACGTTTCAGTACTTACTGATACAGGTACTAATAAATGTCATTACACTTCTTACAATTAGTAGAACCTCAAATTACAAAATTAAAATTTGTATTTTCCCATTAAAAAAAAAGTTAAAAAAAAAGATCTATGCATGCCTATTAAAAGAAAGCCAATCTATTTAACAATCATCACCACTGTCATTTTAAGCATAACAAAGACGCTGTTTCTACACAATAGCATTGCTAAAAGCTGAAATATACACAATATTTAGAAAACAAGAAAGAAATGGACAATGTTTCTGTCAGTCACTTCTTCAAGACATCCTGCTCACTTTGAAGCATTAGCCTAGCATTAGCTTAGTCCCTTCCCTGGAGACCATGTTGGCAGCTTCAGCATTAAGACATTCAGCAGCTCTTTAGCAGCTTTACAGGATCATCAATGACCCGTGGTGGAACTCCAAGTACAGTCAGTTTTGGTCATATCCACTCTCACTATTCCATCCTCTCTCCTCAGGACAGTTTGATAGTCTGGTTTGATAACAGTGGCTGGCCCAGTGAGGTCAGATTGCTGTTGGAAGGCTCGATAACTCCTACAACACTCTCATGCTTTTCAGTAATGCCTAATTAACCTAGTCTGGATGTAGACACCTTGTCTTTTGTGCATACTCCGAGTTCTGTGACAGATTTCACAGCTGATAAGGTACTGACAACTGATAACTATTTGACAGAATATCACTTTAAAAATCATTATCCCTTTAAATGTGGGTTAACATTTATTAGCCTAATACATTTATTGCTGACATTTGTTATTTCAGTTCTGACTCCTGAAAATGGCATTGTGACCATGAAAAATGTTAGTATTGAGTTCAAAAATAATAATGGAACAGAGGAGTGTGATGTAATTATATGGTAAATTTGTCATGTACAAGCAAAATCAGCCAGAACCCAAAACGCAGTCAAGACAAGTGTTCACTTCTCAAACGTTTATTAAAAAAAGGAGAAGAGGGGGGCTCCACAGGGTGTGGTCACACTGGTGAGTAAGGAATGGGGGAACCACAGGGGTTTGGAAGCCAGCTTGGGGAGGGTAGGGTGAATGGGCCGTGGGGGCCGCAGGGACCAGCAGATGACAGGGACAAAATCCACAAACCAGAGGCTTAGTCGTTGAAATAATCCAGGGTCATGCACGGGAGCTTCTCAGGCAATGTAAATCCAATAGACAGAAAACTGGAGGCAGGGTCAGAGGCAGACAGGGTTCAGCAACAGGAGGTCAAAAAATCTTCTTACAGCAGGGGAAAAAGCCAAAATCTGTGGTCAAAAAAACAGACAAGATCAGAAAACCAGGAAACTCTTTAGAACAAGGAACAAGGCTTGAAAGCTGTGACAGTGGCAACAGACGATCTCGCACTGAGCTGGTGATGAGCAGCTGTTTAAATAGGGAGCAGCACAGTGCAGGTGAGGGTAATGAGTAATCAGCACAGTCAGGGTAGAGCTGAAGGGCTGAAATCATGACAAAATTAGCCTGCCATAAACTTTGCCAACTCCAGTGTTTTAAGAGGACAGGACATGTTGTTTGTTTGCTCAGCTGAATAAACCTCACTCTTCCTCTTAACCGTCATCTGCGTGACACCTTCTGCAGGCAAGAAGAGGTGGTGCACAACACAGGGGAGAGCCCACACTCCAAATTAAATGGATATGCCAATAAGTGATAGAAAACTTGTTCGAAGCACAAATGACAGTTAGTTTTTTTTTTTTTTTTTCCTCAAGCACTCGTTAATCATTAGCGGAAAGGGAAATGTATCTCTGCTATCAAAATAAGTGTATAGGAGCACTATCAAATAATAACCCCTAACATTCTAAATGAAAAATAAAGCAAACACCTCCAGTCAGATGTTTTAGTTAGAGCTCAAATAAGGTTTATTAATCTCAACTTCTGCATTTTTTTACCAAGGTAAATGGCCTAGTAAGTAAACATGAAAGATTTGTCAGTTTTGATCTAATAAAATATTTCATGTTTCTCTACTGACTTGGTGGAGAAACATTTGTCCATTTCTTTCAGTGAAACCTAAAATCGTTAAACCAAAACCAAAGAAGTTTTCATTTTTGAGGTTTAGTGAACGCATCGTGATGTGGAGCTGAAGTTGGGTGAACCAGGAAAGTGGAGTCGTCCTCCTTATCCTCCATACCATTCTTATCAAGGAAGTCATAATTAGCATCACTCTTTGCTTTGTTAGGACCTATTTTAAGTTCCTGTCATCAACAAGTCGCTCAAACAGAGGGGGCGTGATCAGAGACTCTTCTTCCATCATGTGTGCCCACCTCGTGGCTGTTCACGGCTGATGGCCATCACCAGTGGAGAGGCTTGTGTCCTGGCTGTTTGCTGCTCCCACTCTTAACCTCCTTTCTGGGCTCTTTTTCAGGCATCAATGTGCAGTGTGGCCTTACTGTGGGTTAGCCAGTGATACCTAAGCAAATTTGGTGCTCATGCATACTTCACATATTAAATGAGGTTCCCTGCCCAAGAGGGAGGCCATGCATGACACTTGGCACAGGCGGGGCCCTTTGACCTCTTGGTGAGAGTAGCAGCCATAGTCACTGCAGGAGTAGGAAAACACCGTTACATGTTGGCCTGTCCATCACTACTGCTATCAGCAGTGTTAAGTCAAAACTTGTAGATTTGTTTAAATCAGTTCATTGTAACATGTTTGCTAAACTTTGCCATTTGATCAGTTGCAAGCTGATTCTATGCAAAAAGGAAAACAAGCTTGTTTCAGTCCACTGGTACATTAGCATAACTTTGCTAATTGTTTGCGATGTGAGCAGGTTTTGCTTTTATATAGTCTGAGACTGTGTTCTTACACAAACCATCTCTTGTTTGGGTTCCAGGAAATCGCATGAACCAGATGTCCTAATAGATAAATGTGTCAAAACTCATGTACATATTTGGTCTAGTATTACTGAGACGTATCACAGAAACAAACAGGACAATCAGAACTGTCATGTTAAAATTTAGGGTTAAAAATAGTTTCACATCAACACATGAAGAGATTAGGGAATAAAATATCCATCCATCAATCCATTTTCTTCCGCTTATCCGGGGTTAGGTCGCGGGGGCAGATGCCTAAGCAGGGAGACCCAGACTTCCCTCTCCCCAGCCACTTGGGCCAGCTCCTCCGGGGGAATCCCAAGGCGTTCCCAGGCCAGCCGAGAAACATAGTCCCTCCAGCGTGTCCTGGGTCTTTCCTGGGGCTCCTCCCAGTGGGACGTGCCCAGAACACCTCACCAGGGAGGCATCCAAGAGGCATCCTCACCAGATGCCCGAGCCACCTCAACTGGCTCCTCTCGACATGGAGGAGCAGCGGCTCTACTCTGAGTCCCTTCCGGATGACTGACCTTCTCACCCTATCTTCAGCTGCTTGTATTCGCGATCTCGTTCTTTCGGTCACTACCCAAAGCTCGTGACCATAGATGAGGGTAGGAACGTAGATCGACCGGTAAATCGAGAGCTTCGCTTTTTGACTCATCTCTCTCTTAACCACGACAGATAGGTACAGTGCCCGCTTCACTGCAGATGCAGTACCAATCCGCCTGGCGATCTCCCGCTCCATTTTTCCCTCATTCGTGAACAAGACCCCGAGATACTTAAACTCCTCCACTTGGGGCAGGACATCTTCCCCGACCCGGAGAAGGCACTCTACCCTTTTCTGGCTCAAGACCATGGCCTCGGATTTGGAGGCACTAATCCTCATCCTGGCCGTTTCACACTTTGCTGCGAACCACTCCAGTGAGAGCTGTAGATCACGGTCTGATGAAGCCAATAGGACCACATCATCTGCAAAAAGCAGAGATGCGATCCTAAGGCCACCAAAATGGATCCCCTCAACATCTTGGCTGCGCCTAGAAATTCTGTCCATAAACGTTATGAACAGAATCGGTGACAAAGAGTAACCTTGGCCAACTCTCACCGGAAACGAGTCCGACTTACTGCCGGCAATGTGGACCAAGCTCTGACACCGGTCATATAGGGACCTAACAGCCCGTATCAAAGGCCCTGGTACCCCATACTCCCGGAGCACCCCCCACAAGATTCCCCGAGGGACACAGTCGAATGCCTTCTCCAAGTCCACAAAACACATGTAGACTGGTTGGGCAAACTCCCATGCACCCTCAAGGACCCTGCTGAGGGTATAGAGCTGGTCCAGTGTTCCACGACCAGGACGAAAACCACACTGCTCTTCCTGAATCTGAGGTTTAACTATCTGACGGACCCTCCTCTCCAGAACCCCTGAATAGACCTTACCAGGGAGGCTTAAGAGTGTGATCCTTCTGTAGTTTGAACACACTCTCCGGTCCCCTTTTTTAAATAAGGGGACCACCACCCCCGTCTGCCAATCCAGGGGAACTGCCCCCGATGTCCACGCAGTATTGCAGAGTCGCGTTAACCAACACAACCCTACAACATCCAGAGCCTTAAGGAACTCCGGACGAATCTCATCCACTCCTGGAGCCTTGCCACCGAGGAGCTTTTTAACCACCTCGGTGATCTCAGCACCGGAGATTGGAGAGCCCAACCCAAAGCTCCCAGGCTCCGCCTCCTCAATGGAAGACGTGCCGGTGGGATTGAGGAGGTCTTTGAAGTTTTCTGCCCACCGACCAACATCGTCCCGAGTCGAGGTCAGAAGCACACCACCTTCACTATAAACTGTGTTGGTGCTGCACTGCTTTCCCCTCCTGAGACGCTGTATGGTGGACCAGAATTTCCTCGAAGCCGTGCGGAAGTCTTTCTCCATGGCCTCTCCAAACTCCTCCCATGCCCGGGTTTTTGCCTCAGCGACAACCCGAGCCGCATGCCGCTTGGACTGCCGGTACCTGTCAGCTGCTTCTGGAGTCCCACAGGCCAAGAATGCCCGATAGGACTCCTTCTTCAGCCAGACGGCATCCCTCACCGCCGGTGTCCACCAGCGGGTTCGAGGGTTGCCGCCATTACAGGCACCAACCACCTTGGGGCCACAGCTCTGATAAGCCGCCTCAACAATGGAGGCACGGAACATGGCCCACTCGGACTCGATGTCCCCCGCGTCCCCCGCCTCCCCCGGAACATGTTTGAAGTTCTCCCGGAGGTGGATTTGAAGCTCCGCCTAACAGGAGACTCTGCCAGACGTTCCTAACAGACCCTCACAATACGTTTGGGCCTGCCAGGTCTGACAGGCATCCTCCCCCACCATCAGAGCCAACTCACCACCAGGTAGTGGTCAGTTGACAGCTCCGCCCCTCTCTTCACCCGAGTGTCCAAAACATGCGCCCACAGATCAGATGAAACAACAACAAAGTTGATCATTGAACTGTGACCTAGGGTGTCCTGGTGCCAAGAGCACATATGGACACCCATATGTTTGAACATGCTGTTCATTATGGACAATCCATGACGAGCACAGAAGTCCAACAACAGAACACCGCTCGGGTTCAGATCAGGGGGGGCCGTTCCTCCCAACCACACCCCTCCAGGTCTCACTGTCATTGCCCACGTGAGCATTGAAGTCCCCCAGCAGAACAAGGGAGTCCCCAGGAGGGGCACTCTCCAGTAACCCTTCCAAGGACTCCAAAAAGGGTGGGTAATCTGAACTGCTGTTCGGTGCATAAACGCAAACAACAGTCAGGACCCATCACCCCACACGTAGGGAGGCTACCCTCTCGTTCACCGGGGTAAACCCCAACGTGCAGGCACCAAAATGGGGGGCAACAAGTATGCCCACTCCTGCTCGGCGCCTCTCACCGTGTGGAACTCCAGACTGAAAGAGTGTCTAACCCCTCTCAAGGAGACTGGTTCCAGAGCCAGAGCCGTGCGTTGAGGTGAGCCCGACTATTTCCATCCGGAACCTCTCAACCTCACACACCAGCTCAGGCTCCTTCCCCACCAGAGAGGTAACATTCCACGTCCCGAGAGCCAGCTTTTGTAGCCGAGGATCAGACCGCCAAGGTCCCCGCCTTCGGCCCCTACCCATCCCACATTGCACCTGACCACTTTGGCCCCTCCCATAGGTGGTGAGCCCATGGGAAGGGGGACCCATGTCTCCTCTTCGGGCTATGCCCGGCCGGGC
>NC_051444.1:31823716-31827883 GCF_001649575.2 Kryptolebias marmoratus
CCCGACCCCTTTGGCCCCTCCCGTAGGTGGTGAGCCCATGGGAAGGGGGACCCACGTCTCCTCTTCGGGCTATGCCCGGCCGGGCTCCATGGGCAAAAGCCCGGCCACCAGGCGCTCGCCAACGTGCCCCACCTCCAGGCCTGGCTCCAGAGTAGGGCCCCAGTGACCCGCGTCCGGGCGAGGGAACACTGTTTCCAATTCTGTTTCTCATCATAAGAGGTCTTTGGGCTGCACTCTGTCGGGCCCCTCACCTAGGACCTGTCTGCCTTGGGTGACCCTACTAGTGGCATGTAGCCCCTGACAGCATAGCTCCTAGGATCACTGGGACACTCAAACTTCTCCACCACGATAAGGTGGCAGCCCAGGGAGGGGGGGATAAAATATTTTATCTGAAAATTTGTCTGAACCTGCTTAGATTTTTTGTTCTTGCGTCGTTTTCATGTCAAGTTTGTTTTACGCAAGTGTTTCATACACAAGACTGTATTGGAGTTTCTGAGTGGACACTTCGGACTCACCTGTTCACTGTTTCTGCATGCTATTAAGTATGTAGAACCAAAATGGATTTGTTAAACAGAGTTTCTGTGTCTGCAGTTGCACAGCGTCAACCATAGTGGTAACAGTTCAACTTCTCCATCCTCCTCGTCTCTGGAGGAGATTATGGATCGAGCCTATGAAAGATACAGTGTGGGACTTAGGCGTGTTCAGGTGCTCTACAGCAAGTCAGGTAAACACATGCCCCCCCCCCTCCCCCTATACACACACATACACAGAACTGCATAGTTGCAAAAGTATACAATAACTGAACTGATTCCAGGTGAGGCCTGGAAGTCTGCCCTGCTTCAGAGTTCATCTGTCCAACACATCCTCCAGCCGATGGACTTCACTCTGCATCTTGCCAAGTGTATGGTGGAGAAGGACGCTCGCATGCCCAGGTACAATTCACCTGGCCAGTTTTTCTGCTTCTTCACTTACTTATACGGATAATATCCCAATAATTTTAACCCTTTTTGCTTCAGGTTGAAGGTGTCAGGAGAGCTCCCACTGCTGCACGTTAAGATCTCAGACCAGAAGATCCAGAATGTTTTGGAGTTAGTTGACAGCATACCCATGCCCAAGATGGACTCCTCCCCGTCAACTCCAACAAAAAAGGTTGGAGGTTTGTCGATACAGTCTGATTGAACTGATGTAATTCAGCATTGGTTTGATTGTGTTTCTGCACCTCTTTCTGCAGGTCTTACCATTAGCGAAGGTCGCACCACAGACAGCCAACCTTGACCCAGCCCTCCTCGACCCATTTGAAACAGGTAAGAGTTTAATGTGCACCAGTTGACTGGTAAACTATACGCTGGAAACTACTTCACCTGTTGTTTTACTGATCTGAATTCAGATTCAGATGAAGATGCCAGTGAGAAGTCAACAGATGAGGAGCATCAGCGCTCCACCTTGGAGGATCTCATCAATGTGCACTTCAAGTTTGAAGCCAGAGAGGTGTGTTTGTTTTTCTCAAAGGCTGTGGTGATGGGGTGGAGGTGTGTGGGGGAGGTAGTGTTGCATTTTAAACTTTGAGGTGGGGTGTGTTTAGGTGCTATTGGAGCTCACCCGGCAGATGGACCAGGAAAAGACTGTCCTGTACTTCAGCGTCTGCCAGCTGGGAGCTGAAGGGAAGATGCGGAGTTTCGATCTGAGTGTCACCTCGTATCTGCGACGAGTCGCACTCAACTACTGTGATGTTCCAGGTAACAGATAGACTGTTAACATGTTGTTTTTTTTTTACTTCGTTATTAAAGGAAAGGACTGAAGAATTGACAGCTAGAGAGATTTTAATGCATAATCATAATTATGGTATCAACATTGACATTAATAAAGATAGTCAAAACATCTCCTTATCTTCCCACTGTTCAGAATTGAAGCCTAAGTGTTATTTCTTTAGAAGCTACCATGTTGGGTTTTTCGTACCAGAGGCTTTACACTAGGGATGTAGGGCTGTACCCTCAACAGGAAAGTCCTGCCTACCCACCCCCACAACACTCACGTTGTCAATCACATTGTAACACTTTTCTTTAAGCCTTAAATAACAAATCGAAACTAAACATACAGCAGCAAGGTAAGAGTTAAGTAAATCAACAAAAATCAACACCAGAAAAAAATTATCTGAAGTGTATTTTTTTTTAGGCCTCCTTCAGCTTTACACTCTCCAGGAGGTGTGAGTTAAAGATCTCTTGGATAGGGGAGTCTGCCAGATGTTCTGGTGTGACATAAATGGCTTCCTTCACCCACCTCTCAAACCCTCTGTTTTTTCTGTTCAAAATATGAACATTTTGGTTCAGGCTTCACACTCTGTGTTGCTCCCTCATAGGAGTTCAGGACTCTCTTTTTTATTTCCTCCTTATCGAGATTGGCCAAAGTTGATGACACTGGAGATCCCATGGCACTACCATGCCACCAAATGAGAAAAAAAAACAACTTTAAACAGAGGAGAATGTCTCAGATTTCAGCTTTCTAAAACCTACAATGGAGCATTAAGCCTGATACCCAGTCATTTTCACTCTATTTCACACCTTCATACATGTGACTCTCTTGTGAGCCTGGCTAACAAAGACCCTATCAACTCAATATTGGGAGGAGAGTGAGATTATTCTGCATGTGAATTTAGCTGCATAAACAAAGCAATCTAATGAAGTTTAAAGCCTGAAACTCTGCAATCTCCAGCTCCAGATTTGAGAAAACTTCCCAGATGGAAAGAGAAATATCTTCAGTGACAGATTAGAGGTCAAGTTACTTTTTAATTTATTGTTTTTAATATTTTAGAAAACCTTTGTTAATTATGATACTCAGTTACATTTGCAATTTCTGACCTCAAATTATTCACTGGAACACTCTCCTATTTAACTCTCTTTGCTGTCCGCAAACCTATAGCTGTGATCAGTCTGTCATCCCAGTGCCTTGCCATAATCAAAACAAAAATCTTTTTTAATTAATTTTTATTTTAACATTTGTGTTAAAATCAGAGCTGGTGTACATGTACAGACCACAACTGAAGTGTGTTGTATATCCGCTCCATAAATCTGGGGCTTCACTAAGAGTCCATGTTTCTGAGTTTCTTGAAGTTTTTAAAAGCTAACTTTAAAAACTTTTGGTTGAGGGTGAGAAGCTCGGTCATCCGGGAGGGACTCAGAGTAGAGCCGCTGCTTCTCCACATCGAGAGGAGCCAGTTAAGGTGACTCAGGCATCTGGTTAGGATGCCTCCTGGACACCTCCCTGGTGAGGTGTTCCGGGCACATCCGACCGGGAGGAGTCCCAGAGGAAGACCTGGCCTGGGAATGCCTTGGGATTCCCCCAAAGGAGCTGGCCCAAGTGGCTGGAGAGAGGGAAGTCTGGGTCTCTCTGCTTAGGCTGCTACCCCTGCGACCTGACCCCGGATAAGCAGAAGATGGATGGGTGGATGGTTACATTAATTAATTTTATAGAGCAACAACTTTATTTTAATTTTGTCCACTTTAATATTGATACATTAAATCTCAAATAAAAATATTGTGTTTACAATATTTTAGTTGGTATAGAAACAAAGTACAACAGCAAAAAGTCTGTTTTCTCCACTGAAAAATAAAAGAATTGTTCAAATGTGTTTAAGATGGCAGGGATCCTCTCCACCTGATCAGCTCATCAGAGCTGCAGAGTTCCAGCCTGCTGAAGGTGGAGTTCATCAAGGTGAGTCTAAACCAGACAACCAGGAAAAAAGTCTGGTTTTGTTTTTTGGTAAGGAAATGTTTCATGAACTTGTGCTTTAGAGTTTTGATCTGCTTTGCTTTAGAATTCTATGGCTTAGACCAGGGGTGTCAAACTCAATTATTCAAGGGGGACAAAATTAAAAACTTGGTTCTAGCCAAGGGCCATTCTCAATCAATTATTCATTGAAAAAATACATAAATTAACCTTGGTTTTAGATGTAATATGTCAAATCATTTGCATAGAAATATCAAATACTTTTTCCCAGTTATACACTCCTGATCAAAATCTTAAGACCAGTCAAAAAATTGCAAGAATTTGCATTTTGCACTCTTGGATCTTAAGAAGGTTCTAAGTAGAGCTTCACAATGTTAAAAGAAGAAATCAGCGTAAGAGACAAAAACTTTTGAGCGGGGAATTAATTGAAAACTGCATTTACAC
>NC_051444.1:31829046-31832596 GCF_001649575.2 Kryptolebias marmoratus
ACTTTTGATCAGCTGAAAAAAATCATGTTTGAGTGTAAATGCAGTTTGCAGAAAATTCCCTGCTCAAAAGTTCTTGTCTCTTGCACTGATTTTTTCCTTTAACATTGTGAAGCTCTACTTAGAACCTTCTTAAGATCAAATAGTGCAAAATGCAAATTCTTGCAATTTTTTGACTGGTCTTAAGATTTTGATCAGGAGTGTATATTATATGGAATTTAGAACAAACATTTTTTAATGAAGAGAAGAAAAATAGATCAAAATTAAAAAGATATTAGCATTTGCCTACTTGTAATTTTTTTCCCCAATAAAACAGATTAAATTCCATCAACAAAACTCTGATCATAGGGCTACTAACATTAACTCACTGCTATAAAAGTTTTTTTTTTCTCTCAGATCCCCTCGGAGTGCAGAAAGTGTGCACACCTAAGCTTTCATTACTTTCATTGTATTGGAGCTAAGAATGTTCTCATCCAAACTGGAAGTGAAGGGTCTTTTTAACATATCTCCACTATAAAACACTGTAGAAACTTTTAAAATAACATATGACCATCGGAGCCTTCTGTTATCCAAGATTGAGAAATTATTTTTATACAACTTAGTTTTCACACAGTAACTGTTTGCCTTACTTTTTAGTCTTTGTTTCTGCCTAAAGTACTGCTGTGTTTTGCCCCTTCCCTTTTTGCTTCTCCAAAAGGCAAGAGTCACTATGGCAACCAGTGACTCATATTCTGAGATCATTGGATTCTACAGTAGATTACCCAACAAGATTTCTTTCTTCTGTTTAGCCATCATGGCTGCCCCATAAGTCCTTGTCTTCCCTAATTATACCTTTTATGTTCAGGAGAATTAAGCAAAAGTTGGTCAAATTTAGAATTTATAGTCATAAAAACATAAAGAGCAAACAAAAAGAGGTTTTGAGCTGGAATTTTAAATTAAAGCTCACAGATACTTTAAAAAACAAAACAAAAGAGTCTGCCTTTGTTATAGCCTAAATTGTTACGAAAAGCAGTCCTAAATTACTATTTAGAAGATAGTGAGTGAATGGATGGTGGAGTTTTAGGCAGGAGATGCATTGGTACCTTTCAGTATTTCTGCAGAAATATTTTATTTTTTTTGTTTAATTTTTTGTAAGAATGGATGTCTAAAGAGTCCTTTTTCAATCATTTTGTTCTTGATCTTGATGAAATGAATAATAACAAAACAGTCCTGCAAACTGGCCACAAAAACCTTAACGCTGCCTCTGGCCATTCATAGATCACAGATGGAGTCAGCCATGTACCGCCAAGATGTGAGTTTTCACAAAAGAAATGAGCATTGCAGAACCAAAAAATAGGGTTAAACAGAACTTAGCTGAGCTGACATGTAGTGCAATGCATTAAGTGTTAGATGAACCTCTCCCATTTGTTTTTAAAACATGACAAATTAACTCAGTTTAACCATTCTCCTTGTGGTTAGCTAATGTTTCAAACTAAATACAAAGTTGCTCTGCCTCATCATCAATATACCCTCTGTAATAAATATGTTTCTTATAATTTAATCCTGCAGCTGGGTGGTAGCACAGATCATATGTCATCACTTCATCACATTATTGAGCCACAAAGCTACTTTACCTTTTCAAATACCAACTATTTTGGCTCTGTTACTACCTCAAGTCACAAAGGCGCATCAGGGGTGGGTTGACTTTAGAACTCCTCGCCGCCTCAGTCCATTTAGAAATCACACTGAGGCAGCCAGAAGACATTTAAGTCTCTGCTTGAGGTGTTTTGTGAAAGAGCCTTGATACGCTAAAACTGTGTTGTTCTTAAATCCAAACTAAACTTTCCTATCAAACACAGAGTGAAATTGAGCTTTTTTCTGTTTCTGCAGGCTGACCCAAACGGTCCCAGCTTCCAGACTCTGTTTAACAACACAGAGCAGACCCTGAAGGTGGGTGGTGGATGGAGCAGAAAATGTTCCCTCTATAATCTTTGATAGTTGTATCAACAAGCTGATTTCCAAAAGCGTTTTTCTATAGGGTGTGTTGTTTTGCTGTCTCTCACATTATATGTCCACTTGGGTGTCTTTTAGCGGTTACCTGCTGCTCTTTCAGGTGGAGTTCTCCTCTCTGGTCTTTCTCCTTCACACCAAAGCTCTGCTGTCAACCGTCAGCTACCTCAACAATGCTATACCGCTGCAGCTCTGTACTGCCCGGGAACAAGATGCCAAGAAGCAGGTGGAGAGTTCAGCCCAGACCCGGACAGGTGCGTGTCTTCTGTCTGCTTGCAGGTGTGTTTGTGAAAATTCAGCATCTGACAGGAAGTGTGTGTGATGCTCTGCAGTGTCTAAAGGAAGTAAAGATAGCAGCATCTTCAGCTTCAAGCTGTTTGCTGTCTTGGGCTGCTTCCATGTGAAGGTGTGTGATGATTGCAGGAGCATCGCTGACATCAGAATTCAAGGTACAAACAGGTTTAGATGTAAGCTGAAATGCTGCAGACACAAGTATCACCTCTGAGTTGTAAACCTGCTGATGTGGCATTCCTGCAGGAATCGATGCTTCTGTGTTAGTGCGGGTGAAGGAGACCGAGGTTTTCGCTAGACTCCGAGACATTGTGGTTACCGACGCTAACCCCAAAACCATCCACAAACAGGTCAGAGACAGTAGAACTGGTATCTAACTGGTTCTGACGGAAACAAACAGATGTTTGTGTATTTAATGACACATCTGCCTACATCTCTCACTTATTTCCAACTCATTCAGTCAGAAATGCAGCAGCGTCAGGATCAGATCCAACAGTTAGTGTCGACATCTGTAATGAAATCTATAAAATCATGTCTCTCTTCCTCCCCCTCTCAGGCGGTGTCCATTGTGGGTAAGGAGGTGTTCAGCTTCAAACTGTCCCTGTTTCCAGGGGTGACAGAGGGCGAAGGCTACAGTGACATGTCAAAGGTGGACGGGAAGATCACATTGAGTCTGGGCTGCATCCAGATCATCTACATTCACCAGTTCCTCATGTCTCTGCTGGTCAGCAGCTACACACACAAACACACACATACACAAAGACTTTATATTACAAAAGTATCACAAAACAAAATGGCTTTTCATGGTGTCAACACATTGTTTACATATAAATTCAATACAGTAGAATGCAGTAAAGTATACAGAAAAAGAAAGACCACCCTCTTTCATCTATCCATCTTTTACCACTTATCTATGGTCAGATCACGGAGGTATCAGGTCCATGAGGTAAACCCAGACATCAGAACCATATTATTGGTTAAAAGCAGAAAAAAGACCCCGATGTTCCCAAAGTAGACAACATCCTCTCCACAACTATGGTTTGAGACATAGGCGCCGGAACCACTGGGGCCAGGGGGCCATTGGCCCCCCCACTTTCCGGCCCTGCCACTGCGATGCATGTTCCCACCAGACGGCTGCCAGACTGCACACGACTCTCACAGACTGTGACTAACGTGTCTCTGTGTTTATATAGAGACAGAAGCACAAATAAAACCTACAGCATTGAGATCTGGACCAAATTCTTAAAGCTCCAGTCCAGGGTCATAACAGTCA
>NC_051444.1:31834473-31842795 GCF_001649575.2 Kryptolebias marmoratus
AAAGCTGTTGGTTGGTTAAACTAATTATCATTATTCATAATAATATACTGGAACAAAAAGTCATAGCTGAAAAAGCGTTTCATTATTCAATTTTTATTGATGTTAGACGATGATCCGATGCATGTAAAATTAATAAGGTGACGAAACACTCCGGTGGCCCCCCCACCTAGAAAATGAATCCGGCGCCACTGGTTTGAGATCCTGTCTTTTAATGTCCCAAACAGGATCAGAGACCAGGGACAGCCCTGGCAGAGCCCAACCCACACCTAGAACAAACTCGATTTTGTGCAGAGGATGTGGACACAGCTCCTGCTTTGGTTATACAGGGACCAGACAGACTTTAACAGTGACCCCAGCACCCCATATTCCTGCAGCAATTTCAGAACATGCCTTGGAGAACACAATTATGAGCCTTTTCCAAACCCACAAAACACAAGGGACACTACTTTAGCAACTCTGCAAGGTTAAAAATCTGCTCAACTGTTTCATGGCCAGGACTGAAGCTGCCCATCACTAATGGTCCAGTCAAAGTCCAAAACCTTAGTCTGATTGAAATGCTGTGGCGGCATCTTCAGAGAGCTGAGCAGAAACCAATGTCTGCAAACCTCAATGAACTGAAGCAAGAGTGAAAAGCAGACTGGACCAAAACGCCACAACCTTGTTAGAAACTAAGAAAATCCTACAGAAAACCACTACTGAGAGATCTTTCTGTTAATTGAGGGTCTACAAACTGCTAGATCAGGGGTTAAAACCAGTTTTTCACTCAGCTTTTCCAGTTTTGCTTCATTTTTGTTTAAATAATAATGACGTAGTGAAATCTGTTGTGTGTTTTGGTCACTTGAGGTTAGATTTGAATAATTTTAAAACCTGGTAAAGACCAGATCAGTATTAATTTGTCCTGGTTTGCTAAACCCCTGAATTGAAAGAGGGTGGACTTTCTTTTTTCGTCATCAGTAACTTCAAGAATGGGAACCTGGTCAGAACAAACTCTGTTTACACATTCCTAGGAAATTCGCTCATAAAATGATTTTCTCGGGGCAGGAATTCTGCTGGATCCCCCGGTCCAGGTTTATGTTTGCTCTCATTCTTCTGTAGCAGATTCAGACACCTACTGGTTACTGTGCTGTATTGCCATAGTAACAAATAATGAAAACCTAATCTTTCACCAGTTATTTCTCTTTGAAAATAACCAATATCTTTATATTAAAACTACATTGTTCATTTTTGTGTTTACGGTCTGTTTATTTAAGGCCTTGTCCACACAGGAATGGTTTTTGTGAATAAGTCAAAGTTGTTTTTTTTTATGGTTTCAGCCTTGCATCATGGAGACAGTCTTTAAAGACCTCCTAAACAGTATTTTGTGAAATGGGATTTCAGAGTGAGAAAGTTTTTAAACATCATCATTTTGTCTGAACAGCCTATACAGTCTTTTTGAAACTATGTTGCCATAAACCCACCTTTAACCTAACCTACAACCAGGGGTGGAAATTAGCACCCGCCACCGGCCAAATGCAGGTAAATATTTGAAGTGGCGTGTGAATTTGATCAACACACACACCACTGTGGCGGGTTGGCAATTTGAACAGAAAAGATGTTATTTGTCCTCTTGACATATAGAGGGCAGCAATGTGCTCGAGTTGCTGCTAAATGCAAGAAGGAGAAAAGTCTAACAGACACTCATTACCAGTTGGTAGCGGTATTGATTCCTTCAGTTGTTTACCAACCACCAATAAAAATCAAGAAGAAGAAAAAGAAACAGTTTGTGGAGTAGCATTAGCAATGTGGCGGAACATTTCGGGAGTTAAGCGGGTGGCAGACAACAAAAATATTTTTCAAGAGTACTCGAGGGAAGAACCAAACATTAAACAACGTTTTTTTTAAAAAACTAAATCAATGACGTCATGACGTCGGTCAGTGTGCGTTCGCACCTACGGCCGGTGATCTGACAATCTGTGCTTCCTCGTCAGATTTTCCTACCGTAGCACGGCTAAACAGCTATGTCTAACGGTCGGTGCTACCCGTCAAAAACTGCTACCGTCATGTTTACAAACCAAAAACTATAGAGGTTCGTGTTAATGTTAAATATCATCGGATACTGAAGTGGAAGCTTAGGAGTTATGCTTAGCATAGCATTGGAACAATTTATATCCATGACGAAAACCTTTATAAAACCACAAAAATCACTTCCTTCATCAGAATATCCTACCTGTTAAATATAAGCGGGTAGCACAAATAGATCTATGCATTAAAAGCAGCAAGTGTCTAAAAAAACATTACAACTTACATACAAAAACTTACAAAAGCACAAAAAAATACTTCAAAAACACTCCACAGAAATAAATTTCACTTGTCTGATTTTTTTTAATGTAAAGATATGCATCTTTTAATGGTTTAAAATAAAACAATAAAATAAGAAAAATCTAGTTATTTCCATGCAGTGTCCAGAAAAAAAGTGTTGTTCAGCTTGTAGGGCACCACAACTGCTTCCACCCACCTCGATCATCATCATCATATGAAATATTTTTTTGTCACAACAAAAAATAGTGGCTGGTAAAATATTTTGTCCACCAGCCAAAATTTTTCATTTCTACCCCTGTCTACAACTCAAGTATGACAGACAGAAAAACAACAGATTACATGCTTGTGTTTGTGGTGCAGACACTAGTTTAGTTTTCCACTACAGTAAAACCTTCTTTTACTGTATTACTTCATTAAACAGACAAGACTAATGAACAATAACAACTTTACATAAAGTAGAGCAGAAATCCCCCTATATTTCATCAAATAATCCAAGTCCAAAAAGGTTTTTGTCTTTTTAATGAACTGTCAACAATACAAAAAAATGTTTCAATAAAACAGCTACACTATTCATTAGGTATACGTTTAAAAACTGGGAAATGGTATTAGCTAGTGTATAAAAATATATAAAAGATGTATCCTGATTTTCCTTAACATCAAGAGAAAAACCCTTCTCTCAATCTGTCCCTCGCTGGATACTGGGCTTGCAAAAAGTCCATTAAGTCCACATATTCGGACTGACATGACTCCCAGTCAACTCTCACTGTGGTGGTGTAGTTTAATCTGACCCAAAGATGTTCCACTCAGTCATCAGTCCACAGTCCACAGGCCTTGTGTTTATAGCGTAAGCCACACACACACATATATATATATGTATATATATAATTTTGAAGAAGGTGCACAAAGTGGCACACAAGGTGACCGTCTGGACTCAGTGTGTCGCTCAGCTAAGCGCATCACCACTCTGCCACTGTGCACCACATACACACAAATGAGTTTTGTGAAGGGGCCTTTACAGTACTCCCTACTGGCCTTATACTTACAATTTGGATCATTTTCTGTTACCATGGGGAAGAAAACATGTCTAGAAATGGTGCTGTTTTCATGAGAATAGTTTTAGAAACAACAAATAAAAAGAATGCTGGATACTAAATGTTCTTGTGTGGACAAGGTATAAATGTGTTAGTTATTTGTTGTGTGTTTGCTGTTGATTTGTTTAGATGATTGTGGTTCTTGTTGATTGCATTTTGACTGTCACAATAACTGATAGTAGAACTTCTGTGAGGTTAATATTCATTAGTTTAAAAGCCGATGCAGCACAGGTTCATAAGCCTCTCTGGCATTCTGTCAGTCACAGCAAGAAGCAGCGCAGGACATCTGATTTAACTTAATGTCACTTTCAGTCAGTTCTGATCTTTCTTATTGAAGTTTGTGATTTAGTGCTGAAGGATTTTCCTGCAGAACATGACCTGACTGCAGCATTGGTGTGGACTGCAGGCTGCTTTCAGATTTAAATCAGTTTCTTCAGTTGCAGAACCAAACTGTTCATTGGTTGTTCAGGAGTTCACAGCTGCTGTTTAGGTCTGTTTTCTGTTAAATGTTGCATATTTTTTCTATGTAGTTTGTTGTCTAATGTCTCTTGTGTTATTGGTATGTTTTATTTTTGCAGGCTTCTTTTAGCATTCAGTGTCCGTCTGCTGATGAGGTACAGCATCCAGCATGCAGCTTGGAACTGTATCAAACCTTGTGCTTTACCTTCACCCAGTGATACCACTGCACTCTCAGTCCACACTAAAACTCATCAGATTTAAAGTTCCACAGAGATGCAGTCTCTGTGAACCGGTTAACCTTGACTTTTGTTAAAGTTAACAAGCTGGATGATCTGATCTTATTGTGACTCAGAAATAGAAAAAGAATAACAAACCAAATAAACATGCATGCTCTTGTGCATGTTCACAAGAGTTCGAAGAAAACAAGAAACGAGTTTATGTAATAGAGATGTATCTCCACCTATCACACTGACAGTAAAGACTTGGTGCGTTAAAGGGCTATCTCACTGGGCTGTGACTGTTAAAGACTAGTTGGCAAATGGACTTTGCAAGGGAGTGTCCAAAATGTCTTGAAACCTTTGCAGGGATTCTCAATTTTCTCATGTGAGTTTTTGCAAAAACTTTGTCACTTGAAATTTAAACATATTCAAAGAAATTGTGTAGTAATTTTCTTCTCAAAACAGTTGCAGAGTTCTCATGGGTGTTTCAAACCCTTCTCAATTTAGTTTCAATTATTCTAGAGCGCTAAAGCTATATTTGGACTCCTGTCCGGGAAGATCCCCTTATCACTAAAAACATGTCCAGGTTTGAAAATGACACTGATAATAAATAATAGTTATTTTTTTAAAATAAATTGGTCCAAATCTGTCTGTCTTCATTTCTAAAGTGTACTCCATTAGATTAAATCATAAACATGGGGATGGGTACAATGGAGCCAACGTGGGTACAATGATGGGTGAAGATGGGCAACATAAAATCGAGCATGAATAGAGAATAAAGTTTTGCAAGAAGTTTACACTAAATTAGGCCAAGAATGGTCATATAAAACATGGCCGCATGACTCACTGGTTGCTTTGTCTAAAACACTCATAATTCAACACTCACAGCCCAGTGAGATAATTCTCGAAAAGACAATACATATTCTGAAGTTTTAAACCTTTCAAGTTTTTACTGTTTCCAATCAGCCATAACATTATACTGCTACTTGCTTAATATTGAATAAATCCCAATTTTTAAACCAAATCACTCCTGATCTGCCTCCTGGATTCCCGTGGACCTCTAAAGGTCTCCTATGGACCTTTGAAGATTTGCTGTGGTATCTGGCTCTGATCTGTCAGCAACAGATCTCTTATGTCCTGGAAGTTGTTTGGTGGAGCCACCATAAAGGGGTCTTTACTCAGAACATCCCTCAGATGCTTGATTGGACTGAGATTCTGAGAATTGGAGCACCTCCAGCTGCTTGTTGTGTTTCTCAAATCATTCTTGAAGCATTTCTGGAGATTGGCAGCAAGCATCACCCTGCTAAAAGAGGCCATTACCACTGGGGAATACAGTTTCTTTGGGGGAGTGCCTTGGCCAGCAACAATGCTTAGATAGGTGTTACTTGTCAAAGGAACATCCACATGAATGGCAGAAGCCAAGGTTTACAAGCAGAACTTTGTCTGAAGCATCACACCTACCCTGCTGACTCATCTATTTCCTATAATGCACCTGGTATAATGGTCTCCTTACATAAGAGATGCACATTACCCACCATCCAAATGATCCATTAGACCAGACCACCTTCTTCCATTGCTCAATGTTCCAGTCTTTATTTTTTCCATTTTAGTAGTTTTGGTTGGTGGATCTGGGTCAGCATGGGCACACTGACCTGTCTGCAGCTACACTGACCCAAAACCAACAAACTGGGCTGATTCTGATACCTTTCTAGTCACTTATCAGAACCAGAAGAAACTTCTTCAGAACTTTGAGATACAACAGCTGTTGTGTGGGTGCAGAAGACACAACCACTATTTTTAATGTGGTTATAATATTATGGCTGATTGGTGTTTAAAAAATAATTATAATAAATAAACAAAATCCTGTCACTCAATTCTAAAAAACTGGATCATCTTTAAACTCACCTTCATCTCTGCTGCAAGTTTATTTTCAGTATAATAAACATATATTTGAAAAACAGTTAGTTAATAGGTGGAAACTAAGTTTAAATACAATAGTTTTATACATGAGATTATGGATTATGACATTTGTGGCCAACATTGTTTATCGAAAGGTGAGGAGCAGGTAGAGTAGAATCAGGAGAGGTGGAGAGCAGGTAGAACAGAGCCTGAAGAGGTGGAGAGCAGGTGAAAGGCACTATGTAGAGGTGGAGAGCAGGTGAAAGAAACTATGTAGAGGTGGAGAGCAGGTGGAGGAGACTCTAGAGAAGTGGAGAGCAGGTGAAAGAGAGCCTGGAGAGGTGGAGAGCCAGTAGAGGAGACTTGGGAGAGGCAGAGAGCAGGTAGAACAGAGCCTGAAGAGGTGGAGAGCAGGTGGAAGAGAACCTGGACAGGTGGGGAGCAGGTGGAAGACACTATGTAGAGGTGGAGAGCAGGTGGAGGAGAATCTAGAGAAGTGGAGAGCAGGTGAAAGACACTATGTAGAGGAGAGCAGGTGGAGGAGACTCTGGAGAAGTGGAGAGCAGGTGGAAGAGAGCCTGGAGAGGTGGGGAGCAGGTGGAGGAGAGCCTGGAGAGGTAGAGAGCCAGTAGAGGAGACTTGGGAGAGGAAGAGAACAGGTAGAACAGAGCCTGAAGAGGTGGAGAGCAGGTGGAAGAGAACCTGGACAGGTGGGGAGCAGGTGGAAGACATTATGTAGAGGTGGAGAGCAGGTGGAGGAGAATCTAGAGAAGTGGAGAGCAGGTGGAGGAGAGCCTGGACATGGTGGTGTAGGCTTTGAGTTAAGGAGAAATGGAAATGTGCAGGAATAAGACAGAATATCTGTTTGTGAAAGAATTGTATTGCATTGTTTTATTAATAATATGACAGTAGATTTATTTTTCCTCTGTTGAGTCTTTTCAATGAGTGTGTTTTAAATGCTCCACCTTTCTCCTAACTATGTTAATGGATGTAAGACAAACTGACAATATGGAAACAGATGGAGCGATGAAGAAATGTTTTTCATGCCCAACATGCAACAGTAACCAGACCTCACTACCTTCATATGTGCTATGCAACTCACTCAGCCGCCATCAGAAAACTCATTCTCCCACTGCTGCGCTTCTTCAGTCACATGATCTCTGTCTGTGTGACCTCACTTTCTGCCCTAAAATGTTTCTGAACTCATTCTTGTTTCATAGATGTGGAACATTGTGATATGAACCTTCAGTCAACTTGAATTTCTGCTCAGACAACATCCCAAATTAACATCAAAGCTTTTATTCTTCATGAGGGTAAAGTTTTTGTTAAATGTCTAAAATCAGAATTTAAAGCTAAACTATGAACACAGAGACAGTTGTGTACTCATGGTTCATATTATTCTGTTGTGTTTATGGAACAGAAACAAGCCTGTGTGATCCGTGCAGGCAGTGAACGCCTCACGTCGGTCCTCTGGTTTGCTCCTTCATGGCGGCTTGTAAGCTCTTTTCGTGTCATACTTGTGGTTTTGTCATCTCACTCCTGATTGGCTGTTTTTCAGATGTTTGTTGACAACTTCCAGACAGCTAAAGAAGCTCTTAGCACTGCCACGTCTCAGGCAGCAGAGAAGGCAGCTTCCAGTGTTCGAGACTTTGCCCAGAAGAGTTTTCGTCTGTCTATGGACATCAGGCTGAAGGCCCCACTCATCATCATCCCTCAGTCCTCCACCTCCTATAATGCCTTGGTGATTGATCTGGGCCTGATCACAGTGGGAAACAGCTTCTCCCTGCAGGCGGCTGAAGGCTTTTCTCTGCCAGCTGTGCTGGAGAAGATGGATGTCAAGCTGACACAGCTGAAACTCTGCAGGTATCAACATCAAACTTCATCTACACCAAGTGTGGGAGAGGAGGAATGATCCTGGAAACGGTTCATAGATGAGTACAAAATCTGTCATGACCAGAAAAATCAGCAGCAATGAAATTATGTTGTTCTAAAGTTGCGTTTCTCAACGGGGGCGATACCGCCCCCTGGGGGCGTTGAGAGGATGACAGGGGGCGCTGGCAGCAATATTTTCCAGAAGGGGGCGCTGATATTCTTTTGGGGGGCGTTTGCTTGAAGGTAAAGTTTACACCAAAGATTCACAACAATATCAGTTTAAACTTTGAAATACTTGCAAAAATATTGTGACCTAAAACATTAAAACCGGCACAGAACTGCAGCTGTATCAATGGTGCAGCTCCGTGCTGCCTTCAGGAGAACGGGACATCAGATTATCGTTTTTATAATTTGTCCCACATGGCAGTTACTTTGTAAACTCTGAGAAAAGAATGCTCTCTTTAGTGGTATTTCCCTTGGAATTA
>NC_051444.1:31843041-31867391 GCF_001649575.2 Kryptolebias marmoratus
CTCTGGTAGAGGACCCGAGCTCAGAGGATGAAACAAAGACCACCCGCGGAGGGTGAGAAGGGAATTTTTTTTTTTTTTTTTTTTAATAATATTTTTTTTCTAACCAACCAGAGACCTACGGCTTGACAAGTGGATCACAGAAGTGGATCGATGTCAGCTAACACCACTGCTACTTTTCTCTGCAGCTTTATTTGTGTCGTTGTGAACTTTAAAGTCTTATCATCAGTCACAATCTTTTATTAGTCTATGAATAAAAGCAGGGCTCTCAAGTTTCACGCATTGACCATGAGACACACGAATTTTGTGAAGTGTCCACGTTCACGCAACACTTTTTGTATTTCTCACGCTAAAAAAATACACACGCACACGCCATTTTTTTGAACCAGAACCAATGTGCAGCGCAATGTTTTCCGCACGGGCTGCAGCACAATAGGGGCCAACTTAGCAAGTTTTCAGATCCATCTCGCCATTTTTTTAAAAGCGACTAGCGACAAATCGACTGACTTTTTTTCTGTGTTATTGGAGACTTTGGCGAATAAATGTATGGAAGCACCAATCATTCTGCAGCGTGCCGTAAGCCCCACCCACTTCCCCAAGCACTGACAGCTGTCAATCTCACAGCAGAGAGGAGACCCGCTCCACTCTGTCCACAGTGGCGCAAATCCAGGAGCATTTTCTGTATTTACCAGCTGTCTGCGCATGTGTAAATTATATGATCGATAACAGAGACACGTCACTGATAAGGCGCCCCTCCGCTCCTTCACCTCCCCTCCTGTCGCACTCCCCTTGAGCACGCGCTGGAAAGCGATTGTTTTCATTTGAATCGTGTTGTCATCTGATGACAGAGAGCTAAAGATGGAGAGGCAGAAGGATGAAGATGAAAAAAGTGGTTGAAAGACAGCAGGAAGTTCTGTCAGGTTTCCATGAAACCTGTGTCAAGAGGAGGCCTGGAAATGTTCAGGTTACAACTGTTTACTGATCAGTATTTACAACAGATCATGACTGTTGTGATGAATCTGATTAGTCTGATCAGATGAAGTGTCCAATCAGTAACTGATATCCAACAAGGATATCATTTAAAATTAAGATTTCATGTTTTTATATGTGGTTTGACTGCTGTATTTTTTAAACCTCCTGAACTCAAAGTTCATGTTATTCAGCTGTGATACATACATGTATTGTGTACATGAAAACTGGTATTGACACAGGAAACAAACTATTTTCCGATGCCAAGGCTATAGGGTCACTGTCCTCTTGGAATCCTTTAAAAAAAATTCCTGAATCCGGATCACCAAAATTCAATTTGTTCCCTGTACCATGTGTGACATTTCCTGAAAATTTCATGAAAATCTGTTCATAACCTTTTGATTAATCTTGTGCACAGACAGACATATAAACAGATGCTACCGAAAATATAATCTCCTTGGTGGAGGTAATAATTTAATGGCTAACATTGATGTATACCTTTTGGCATGTTGCTGTTGTAGAAACAAAAGTGTTACTGACCCTTTTGAATTCTTCACATACACAAATCGCCTATGATCAATATATTTGTCTAGCTGCCTGACCCTGCTGCTTGTCTGATTAAAAACTGCAGCTATTTCAGCTGTGTGCTCCTCCTTCCACCTCTGGAACTTCTTCTATTCAGCAGGTTTTTTTATATTGTTTCATCTTGGCCGCCCCATTATTCCTGTAAAATTTGAACAGATAAGAACTATTAAGTTAGGGAGAATTGAATCAATCAATCATTGATATGTTTCAAACTAAGAGTCTGGCTCTGTCAAAGTCTACATTTTTACAAAAGGAAGCCCCAAATTACTCTTTGACCTTAGAGAAGAAAGCTACTGAATGTTGGAATTTTCAGGCAGTAGCTGCATTGGTACCTTCAGTAATTCTTTGGAATTTTTCTGGTGTTTTTTATTTATTTGCAGTCAAACATATCTAAATCAGATGTTTGAAGCTATCAGGATATAATAAAAATATGTTTCACGTCACTTCTGAAGTAAAAGATTCAGATGGCAGCTTAGTAGTTTTTTTGTTTTTATTTTAATGTGTGTATTTAGCTGATATAAAAAAAATATTTTATTTATTCAGGTGAGTTGTTTTAAAAGGACGCCTGGCATGGAACTTCAAATTCATGCTTAACATGTTTCTCTGGCAGAGAAACCATGCTGATTGTTTTTAGTTGATTTTTTTGTGTTTTGTTACATTTTTAACAGGGTGGAACATTTTTTTGCTTTTAAGCACAATAAAATCCTGGTAAATCCAAACATATCCCATTAAATGCTGTTGTGTTTTTAGAAAAACTCTGACCTCCTCTCATCAAGACATTGAGATTCTTCAGCCAATCAACTTGGAGCTGGTGGTCATGAGAAATCTGGCTGCTTCCTGGTTCTCTGAGCTCCCTGGGGTCCAGGTCCAGGGACTTCTCCGGTCCCTCAGTGTACGTCTCTCATATATGCTGTTGTTTGAAAACAGAGTTTGTTCTTCCATAGCAGGACATGAATCTGTGTCATCGGTTTTGTAGATAAGTCTGGGTGAAGAAGACCTCTGTGTCCTGATGAAGATTCTGGTGGAGAACATCGGGGAGGGAAGTAAAGAGCACAACATGGATGTCAAAAGACAGGTGGCCCAGGGTGAGTTTAAACTCAGAGCTTTCACCACTACTTCTGCTTTAAATACTTGTGTTACCCTTTTCTAACAAATGTCACAAAATACACATTATATTTAAATGAAATAACAAAGATCATTTTGACTGCTGACCATTGTGTCTGTAAGGCTGGAGCCACCCCCCAAACCCTCCATATCACTGATCACTGTCGTCTTTCCTGATTCTTTTTCACAGATGGATGTGTATGGGGTGTTTGTCTACAGTCCTGTGCAAAACTCCTGATTTAGCTCTCATTTCTTTATATTTTTCTTCCAAGCAGCCAGATATCTTGAGTCTTTTAAAGTGGTCTTAATCAACAGTTCTCCATACTTTCTGAAGATCTTTCAGAGTTTTTCTTTGACTGCTTTTTCCTCAGTCTCAGTCCTTGTACCTAAACATTTTCAGAAGAATGTTTTTTAACTTTGACCTTATTTAGATAGAAAAATGTTCCTAAACTCAATGGATGAACCAGTTTTAAATTGCATCTCATAGCTTTTTAAAGGTTAAGAGTAATGCTACGTAAAAAAATTCTTTCTACCAAATTTATGACAAGTGTCTGTTTGATAATGGTGATGGTGAACATTTTTTCAGACTCATTAGAGTTGTGTCAGATATAAAGTATTGAAACAATATTACCGCTTGGAAAAAATGGCAAAGTGAATTTTGAACCACAATGATGAGATTATCGTTCATTATCTGTAACAATGGTTCCCAAAGTTTGGGTCGGGACCCTGCTGTGGGTCCTGAAGCAACAAGTCAGTAGTCTTGAGATGATTTCCAGAAGCAAAAAAAACTTGCTAATAGCCCTTTTTTGCCATGTATGTAATAAAATACAAAAAGCAGTAGTCACACAGTGATAAAAAAAATTCTTTATTAGTTGTTTATGTTGTTCCAGATGTTAGTGTTTTTTTTTAATTATTATTAGCTGGGTTTGTACACTTCAACCAGCAATCCAGTGCTTTGAAAAATCATCTTGCCCCTTGAACTTCTTATCTGGACTTTAATGTGACAGACCAACACAAAGTAGTACATGATTGTGAAATAAAATGATGCATAGTTTTCAACTGTTTTTATAAATAAGAATCTGAAAAGTGTGGATTACAATAGTTCACCCCCAATACTTTAATACGTCTAAAATCTACTACTAAAATTCAGAGATAAAATCAGAAGTCACCTAACTGGGAAATAGAGTCCAACTGTGTGTATTTTAATCTCAGTATAAATCCAGCTGTTCTGTGAAGGACTCAGAGGTTTGTTACAAAACATTAGTCATCAAACAGCATCATGAAGACCAAGGAACACACCAGACAGGTCAGAAATAAAGTTGTTGAGAAGTTTAACCCTCTCAAGGCAGCTAATTGTAAACTTTACTGAGTTGTGTTGGCTAAGGTCAGTTGGCTGAGGTGACCATCTTGAATCAGGTTGACTTCAAACATTAATTAGTGGTAGATGTGCATCCAGTGATTACTTTCTGAGATATTCTGCCAACGGACAATGGAATAGACACATACACATACATTTACATTATTTTTCATTAGTCTTATTTAGTTAGAGAAGATAACCTGTATTTATTGTCACAGAAAAGGCAGAGCTTGCAGATCAGATGGAGGAGAAGTCATTACAGCCTAGATCTGATGGAGTGATGACTGCCAGTGGAGGACTAACTGAGAACACCATCCATGTTCTGCTCAACTTTGAAGTCAAAGAGGTACAAAATTAAGTCTCCTGCTGAACTTCTTTGTAAAAATACCAAACTTTTCTGAGAAATCCTGATTATATCTCCATCATGACACTCTTCTTCTGTTTGAATCTGTTTCCTGTTTCAGGTGTTGCTGTCCCTTAAGAAGCCCATGGAGCAGAAGGAGTCCCCTTTCCTGGTCTTTCTGCTCCATCACCTGGGCATGAATACTAAAGTCAGGAAGTATGACATGTGCGCCACAACGTTCATCAAAAAGGTCTCCATGAAGTGCATGGAGTTCAAAGGTCATAGCTCTCATCACACTATACTGAGCACCGGCCACTTTATTATGTCCACCTTAATAATAATGGGTTGAACCCCATTTTGCTTTTAGAACTGCTTTAATTCTTTGTGTCATCAGTTTAATGTTGTTGGAAACATTCCTCAAAGATTTTAGTCCATATTGAAATGTTAGCACACAGTTGTTGCAGATTTGTCAGCTGCATGTTCGTGAATTCTTTTCCACCTCATCCCAAAGGACTGAACTGAGATCTGGTGTCTGTGGAGATCTTTGGAGTTCAGTGATTCCAGACTTATCAGACCAGGCAATGTTTTCCCAATCTCTTACTGCAGAGTGTTGGTGAGTCTATGTGAACAGTAGCCTCTGTTTCCCATTCTTAGCTTACATGAGTGGCACCTGGTGAGGTCTTCTGCAGCTTAAGCCAATCTGCTTCAAGGGTGGACGTGTTGTGTGTTCAGAAATGGTCTTCTGTAGACCTTCTTATTTGTGGTTATTTGACTACTGTTGCATTTCTGTCATCTCCAACCAGTCTGCTCATTTACCTCTGACATCAACAAGGCATTTTTGTTCACACAACACACCACAGCCTGTCACTGGATATTTTTTCTTTTTCATTCTATGTAAACCAGACAGAGGGCCAGGTGTAAATACTCAGACCAGCCCGTCTGTCACCAACAACCACACCACAATCAAAGTAAATCTCCATTCTTCCCCATTCTGATGCCTGGTTTGAACTTCAGCAAGTCATCTTCACCACATCTACATGCCTAAAGGCACTGAGTTGCTGCCATGTAATTGGCTCATTAGCTATTTGTTTTAACAAGCAATTGAACAAATGGACCTAATAAAGTGGTCAGTGAGTGTCTTTACGTCTTCTTCTACAGACTGATGGATGAAATGATTGTTTTTGTGCTGCTTCCTGTTTCAGACTCTAATGGCGAGCCGCTGTGTCTCATCAGCTCCTCAGTGGAGTCAGAAGCTGAACTGCTCAAAGTGGAGTATCACAAGGTGAGGACACATGTAATTAAATTGCCTGCTTACATTATCTGAGCTGTTAATTGTCAGAATACATATCTGAGAGCAGACTTACTGAATTTCCTGTCTGTGACTCTTTAGGCTGACCGCTGTGGGCCAGACTTCTCCTCCATCTATAAGAACACTGAGCAGATGATCAATGTGAGTTCATGTTCATCAACATCATCCTGCAGATGTGTTTGTAGTTTACATGAGTAGGTTAAATGCACCAGCAGTCTTCTTGTGTCCTTCCATGGAAGCTCTAAACCTTCCTCTAAATATTTTGAAGCTCATTTTTTGGCCTTCTTTACTGGATTCTAACCTATCTGTGTCTCTGCAGGTAACCTTCACCTCCCTGGATGTCATGCTCCACACTGAGGCTCTTCTGTCAGCCATAAACTTCATGTCCACATCACTGTCGTTTTGCAGCATGCCACATTCAGAGAAAGACATCCTACCAAAGACAAAGGAGAAGACAGCATCTGCCAAATCCAGTTAGGATTACACACTTAGATAGAAACACAAGCTGCAGCTTTGTGTTCAAATTCACGCTTAACATGTGTACTGCTTCCTGTCAGCTGCCTTGGTTTCACCTGTGGACTCTGACGTCCTGGACCTGAAGGTGACCATGACTCTGGGAGCCTTCAATGTCATGGTGTGTGATCAGACCAGCAACATGGCTGACATCAAAGTTCAAGGTATGGAACCAGATCTGTGCTTCTGTTTTCAGTGATTATCCTGCATCAGACCTGATCAGACTTTTGACCTGTTCTTCAGGTATTAATGGGTCTTTGACGATGCAAGGACCTCAGACTCATGTGTCAGCCCGTCTACAAGACTTCATTGTCTTGAATGTGGATCCAAAAAGCATCCACAAGAAGGTCAGTTAGTCTCATTGACTTATTGCTCATTACTGTGGTTCTAGTCCATGTACAGTCCTGGAAAAAAGAAAATCCATCATCTTTTAGTTCTAAGGTTTTCAGGACATAATAAAACTGATCTGGTCTTTACCGGGTTCTAAAATTATTTAAATCTAACCTCTTGTGAACAAAAACACACAACAGACACCACCATGTCATTATTTATTAAGCAAAAATGAAGCCAAAATATAAAACCTGTGTGTGGAAAAACTGCATCTAGCCCCTGATCCAGCAGCTTGTTTAACCTCCTTTAGAAGTGACTCTCAGTACTTGTTTTCTGTAGGACTTTATCAGCCTCTCATGTGTTTATGGAGGAATTATGGTCCTCTCTTTTTCCCACCATTGTTTCAGTTCATAAAGGTTTGCAGACACTGATTTCTCCTCAGCTCTCTGAATGTCCCACCATGACATTTCAGTCAGGTTGAGATTCTGGACTTTGACTGGACCATTACAGCACCTTGATTCTTTTCTTTTTGAGCCGTTCTCTTATAGATTAGCTGCTGTTTGGGATCATTTATCTGTTGCATCATGACCCAGTTTGGTCCAAGCTTCAGCTGTCAGACAGCTCACATTTGACTCCAGAATCCTTTGTTCTACAGGAGTTTGTGGTTATTTCAGTGAGTGCAAGGAGCCCAAACCATCAGCCTTTCACCACCGTGCTGACAGTTGGGATGAGGTGTTTGTGCTAATGTCTTGTGCTTGCTCTTGTGCATTATGGGTAAACATCTGTACTTTGGTCTCATGCATTCAAAGAACATTGGTTATGAAATGTTGTGGTTTATTCAGATGAAACTTTCAAAACCTAAGTCGTGCTGCCATGTTGTTTTTAGACAGAAAAGATTTTCTCCTGCTATCCTTCCAAAAAGCCATACTTGTTCAATGTTTTTCTAATTGTCCCATCGTGACCTTTAACCTGCTAACCTTAGCCTTTAGAGTCTGAGATGGAGTTCATTTCTCTAAACATTGCACAATCTAACCTTTTGGTGACATCCACCCCTGGGAAAATTGAAAGCTGTCTTAGATGTTTTCCATTTTTGAATAAGCTTTGTCTCTCTAGAATGAAGGACTCCAATTAGTTTGGAATCATTCAAGGATTGAAAAAAAAGTTCTTAAACTCATAGGATGAACTAAAAAAATTGTACTTGAAAAGTTTTTTTGTTGTTGTTGTTGTTTTTAATAAAGCTGAATTTATTTGAATGGTGCTGCAGAGGTCTGGCAGTCACCCAACGGCTGAAATCAAGTCTGTTAGAGCATCATGAGAATAACCCAGATTATCCACAAAGCAGCTCACAGGACCCTGGAGCCCATCAGAACATGTTCACTCCTCCTGGACTCTTGTGGTTTTGCCTGAGCTCATCAGTCAGCAGTGTTGATCTTTATCGCTCTGGTCCAAGCTAACAGTATCTCTCTGAACTATTCTTCAGGCCATATCTATTGTAGGAGAGGAGGTGTTCAGCTTCAGCATGAGTCTGACTCCAAACGCCACGGAGGGCGCTGGCTACGCTGACACATCCAGAAGCGACGGCACGGTAAAGCTAAACGTGGGTTGCATCCAGGTGGTTTACCTCCACAAGTTCATCATGTCTCTGCTGGTGAGTCACATTTATCTGGGCTTATGAAAACTAGCTTCTTGCAGTCTTGGGTTCTGGATTTGTGTTGCTTTCAGTCTGCTTCTTTTTTTCTGTCGTCTGTTGGTGAAAGGTGAAGGCAAATGTTTTTAAATATTGACCTAAAATTTGGTGTGGTAGTATCTGTGACTGATTGACAACATGTATTCAAAATGCTAACATTTTGCCCAAGAGCATTAACTATTAGAACTAACTTTGTCTGTCTGTTAGCAAAATATCTCCTCAACCACTAGATTAATTTTTAATGAAGCTTTCAGGAAAAACCCAGTTAATGTATGTATACAACTGAATAATTTTTGAAGCCAACCCAGTTCAAGATGGCTGCCACATCAGCCAATCTTAGAAAACAAAAACTGTTACAAATTTTACAGATGTTTACCAAACATTGGTGTGATTGTAGCTGAGAGTCATTCCCAACACGTACACCAAGTGCTACTCATTGTACAAGAGTTTTGCTTAATACTTAACAGGGTTTCCCCCAGAAAAGAGGCTAAGCCTGGTGGTAGGTGGCCGTTTGCTGGCCGACCATGATTTAGTAAAAAAAAAGATTAAAGTTGACAGGAAAGTTGAAAATATGGCTATTTATTATGTGCTATACTATAAAAAAGAAAAAGGCACTTTTAAAATACTTTTTTAAACAAAAATACAATTAAAACTAGAACTGCAAGCAGTTATCAACGGGTTCCAAGCCTCCACGCTCCGCCCCTATCCACGCGCTCCGATCCCGACATCCCGCCAGCAAGTAAGACGCAATGGTATAATTTGTGAAGAAAGCTCAGGAAGGAAAAGCTAACTGCCATTTGATAACACACAGAGCCAAAGAAATAAATTCATAAAAAATTCAATATTCCTTGGAAAAATACAAAAATATTCTCAGATGATCAAGTCTACATGTGTAACAATATGCATTTATCTCCAAGTCCCTAGACAAAATGCATTTTCAAAAAAAGATTGTTCAATGCAATGTTATGGTACACTTGGTCAAGTAATTAAATTAATAAAAAATCAAGAGTAAATAAAAAAATTACCAAAATATTCTCAGATGATCAAGTCTACATCTGTAATAATATGCATTTATCTTTATGTCCCTAGTTCCAATGCTGTTTCAGTAAAACATAATGTTAACTGTTAACTGTATTATACCACAATAAGGCAAAAAACAAAATCATAAAAAATCCATAACTCTTCCAAAAATTACCAAAATATTCTCTAATGACCATGCCTACATGTGGAATAATATTCTTTTATTTCTATGTTACTGGATTGAACACATTCTTTATGAAAAATTGAAAACGTCATTTTCAAGGTGTCCAGCCAATACCGAAAAATTCATAAAAAATTGAAACTTTTTTTATAAAATTTACCAAATATTCCCACATCACCGTGTGTGTATGTGGAATAATGTTTGCACTTTAGGAAATCTCCACACTCAACGGCTTTTGCACAAGAAATTGTTAACCTTCGTCGTAGCTGTGCTGGTCATACTGATATACATTCAGAAATTTTTAAAAAATCAATAATGACTCAAAAAAATCTGCAAATATTTACAGATGACAATTATCATGTCCTTTGTTTGCCCAAACTTTCCAATCTACCATAGTCTAAAGGTTTTTTCAAAATAAAATGAAAACCGGCTATGTTGGTTAGCATTTATGTTTTTCTTTATTAACCACAAGGGGGCGCTCAAATTTAAGCGATATTTCTTGGGGTTTGTAGTTAAGCCAGGTCTGAACAGAGTACCAAATTTCAAGTCGTTCGACCAAACAGAGTCCGAGTTGCTACTGCTAGCTTCAGTTAAGAACTTCGTAGATAGTAACGACATGCTTGAATATAGAGGCGCGATTTTTGATCTGCACTTTTACAGATTGTGCAAGGAACATATCCTGTAAGTCTTAGCCTTCTAAATTCAACAAGTGATTTTTCGAAATGTTAAAGGCTACACATACATTTTTGCACATAAGCCATGCCCATAGTTTTCAGGGTTGTATCCTTAAGATACCTGCCTTAGCCACCACTGGTATGAAAAGCATTGACAAATTGTGAATTGATCTTAAGTTATGCTCAGTAAACTTTTTTTTTGGAAAATTTTTTTTTGTTTACGCATAATTCATAAACTGAACATTTTTTTGAAAATCCGTTCACATCGTTTGGTTAGCCAGTCGTTCAGTTGTCCCAGATGAAATTTCACTTCAATTGGCTTCGAGCCTCGGGAGGAGTTAACGAAAGTAGGTTAGACATATTTTGCAAGTTTTCTACTATTTAGCATAATTGTATTTATTTTTTTCAAAACTCACGTAAAAAGGCATGGTTCACAGAACACAACAGAATAGTGATACTGTGCGTTCAACTAGTTGTTGTAAAAGAATTTGCAAAAAGGCATTTTTTGCTGTAACAGCGTCACCTAGAGGTCAAATTTTGTAACTTTTCCCTCATACGTAGAGAGCGCAACTCTGTAATAGATCAGTAATTTCTGCGAAGTTAATTTTGATTTGGCCGAGTTCAAAGCTCAAAAGTGAGATAGCAGATAAGCCACGCCCACCTGATTATAATATTCAAGATATCATCTCAAGGTGTGGTCTTGATCATCTCTATGCATTTTCCATAATCTTAAAGTATGGCGGAGATATTCATAGTTAAGCGTTGTGCTAGCTAGCACTGAAGTGTTTGCTATTGCGTCACTCGCACAACTGTCAAAATTTTTAAAACTTTTTCATCATCGCTTCAGCAGATCAGCCTATAGATGTTATGTACCAAGTTTTACGTTGATCCAGCTTTTAATGTGGGAGTAGTATTTGAAAGCAGGTTTTGCCTTTATCGCACTATAGCAAAAAATCTAGTAAGGCGGAAGTGGGCGTCATCCATAGTTTTAGGTGCCATTAAGATTTTGAGTGTATCATTTACGGTTTAGGAGTTATTCGCAAAAACACATTGTCCTTTGTTATAGCGCCCCCTAGGTATGGGACAAAAGATTTTTTCTGTCTCAGTAGCGGTCAGGTTTTTCTACCAGACTGCGTGGTTGGCTTTTCCCTAGCAGTTTCTCATTTTTCTGGCCAACGCGTTTTACCGGAGAAGAATAAAAATACACAATAATGAAAAATCAGTACAAAAACAATAGGCGAATGGCCATGCCTTGCATTGGCCGCCCGCTTGCTCCCGCGGGCTTGGAACCCTAATAATAATAGAGAATTATGAAAAATCTGTACAAAAACAATAGGGTTCCCTGCTCCGCTGGGAGCAGGCGAACAGCCATGCCTTGCATTGGCCACCTGCTTGCTCCCGCGGGCTTAGAACCCTAATAATAGAGAAAAATGAAAAATCTGTACAAAAACAATAGGGTTCCCTGCTCCACTGGCAGCAGGCGAACAGCCATGCCTTGCATTGGCTGCCCGCTTGCCCCCGCGAGCTTGGAACCCTAATAAATACTAATTGTTTGGACCTAATTTGAATCCTAATTTAAGTCACATTTACAAGTAAAGTAAATTAACATAAATTAAAAGGTGCACCAACACATCTCACGACAAGGCCATTGAATAACAACAGAACTCTGAAAGACAGAGAGATGCTATACTGTACTGTGCTTTTTGTGGCACAGGCTGCATGTTGGATCACTACACAAAACGTATCTAATGCTGAATTTAATAGCATCATTTTGCTGGTAAACAAGGATAATATTTTCACTAACCACAAAACATACTTACCATATTCGGTCTTGTAAAGCCACCCGCTGAATTTTGGCTCAACTAACTATTGTTAGTCAAACCTGCTTGTTCCATGTTCATGCTGTGGCTCTGACGACATGCTAACTCGAGCTGTAGCTGAAGGTGGCTCGCCCTCAAGGCTCATTAGAGTCATGAGGACTCCGCACTGATACACGCGAACCAGCTCTGCTAGAGCACCGAAATCGCCCATTATGAATGGAACACAGCGCGCGCAGTCCACACCAAGTTACAAAAAGTGCATGACGAGACACCGCGTGGGACCTTCGCGCAGGGGCGGGGACAGCGCGATTGCGTCATTGTTGGTGCGTGCACCCTAGCTGGGTGACGTAGATAAAGGTACCGGTTTTGGGGGTGCACGTGGAAAAAACATGTATAAAAAATTACGTATTTATAATAAACAAGTGGAGTTTAGCCTGGTGTCTGGGTCACCAAAGGCTGGTGGCCCGCCAGGCTTATAACACACTGGGGGACAGTAAATATTCACTGTATTTACTGGGGCAAGTAAATACAGAACATGCTACTGGATTTGCGCCACTGTGGACACAGTGAAGAGGGTCTCCTCTCTGCTGTGAGATTGACAGCTGTCAGTGCTTGGGGAAGTGGGCGGGGCTTACGGTACGCTGCAGAATGAGTGCTTTCTCACATTTAGCTGCCAAAGTCTCCAATAACACAGAAAAAAGTCAGTAGATTTGTCGCTAATCGCTTTAAAAAAATGGCCAGACGGATCTGAAAACTTGTTAAATATAGTGACAAAGTTGCTAAGTTGGCCCCTATTGTGCTCCAGCCCATGCGGAAAACATTGCGCTTCACATTGGTTCCGGTTTAATAAAGGGCGTCTGCGTGAGTATTTTTTTAGCATGAGAAATACAAAAGGTGGCGTGTGAGCGTTTGCGCTTCACAAAATGTGTGTGTCTCATGGTCAATGCGCGAAACTTGAGAGCCCTGCTTTTATTCATAGACTAATAAAAGATTGTGACTGATGATAAGACTTTAAAGTTCACAACGACACAAATAAAGCTGCAGAGAAAAGTAGCAGCGGTGTTAGCCGACATCGATCCGGTGTTACACCGGCTGATGCAGAGCTAAATCAGAGTCAAAGTCCGACAACAGAATATTGCTCTTGTAAATGTGTAACCACTATGATAACAATGTGCTCACCGTGTATCCTTCAGAGAAATTACCCCTGTAAGAGCAAGAAATAATTCCAAGGGAAATACCACTAAAGAGAGCATTCTTTTCTCAGAGTTTACAAAGTAACTGCCATGTGGGAGAAATTATAAAACCGACATCCTGATGTCCCGTTCTCCTGAAGGCAGCACGGAGCTGCACCATTGATACAGCTGCAGTTCTGTGCCGGTTTTAATGTTTTAGGCCACAATATTTTTGCAAGTAGTTCAAAGTTTAAACTGATATTGTTGTGAATCTTTGGTGTAAACTTTACCTTCAAGCAAACGCCCTCCAAAAGAATATCAACGCCCCTTTTTGGAAAATATTGCTGCCAGCGCCCCCTGTCATCCTCTCAACGCCCCCGTTGAAAAACGTGACTCTAAAGTTTAAAATTGTGACATCAGAGGTGGCAGGTGATATACATTCCTTCAAGAAATGCCAGGCTTTAATTTATTTCTGTTTCGACAGTTTAGTTTTATTAGCTCATATTTGAGAGGTTTTACTTGTGAAGGCTGTCAGCAACCAGTAGATTCAGTTTTATTTTAGGGAAGCCTTTTTTGAGCAAATTTAGAATGTTAATGGTGTAAGTGTATTTTAAAATCTTCATTTAACTTCCTACAGAACTTTAGCAACAATTTCCAGATGGCGAAAGAAGCTCTGAGCACCGCAACAGCTCAGGCAGCGGAGAAAGCGGCATCCAGTGTTCGAGACTATGCCCAGAAGAGTTTCCGTCTGTCCATGGACATCAGGCTGAAGGCTCCGCTCATCATCATTCCTCAGTCCTCCACCTCTCATGATGCACTTATGATAGACCTGGGTCTGATCACGGTGGGAAACAGCTTCTCTGTGCTGCCCATTGCAGGATGTCCTCTTCCAGCCGTCATGGACAGCATGGACATGCAGCTGACAGAGCTGAAACTGTCCAGGTCTGTCAACTCAGCCTCAAAGTTCTGATCCAGACACATTAGAGAGCTCTGTCATTTTATATTTTAATGAAGAACTTGATGAAAATTAAACACATTCACTTTTTTATTCTTGTACCAAGCCTGCTCTGTCACTGTTGGTTAAATGTTGATGTCAGACATAAATTTGTGTTTCCTGTTGTTCAAAAGGACCTGTTTGGACCCAGACTTGTGCCGACCCAGCATCGAGCTGCTGGAACCGGTCAACCTGAACCTCAACATCAAGAGGAACCTGTCAGTTGGCTGGTACAAGAACATGGCTGCTGTGGAGGTCAATGGAGACCTGAAGCCCATGAAGGTAGGAGAAAAAAGAGGTGCACTTAATGATTAAAGACAGAGGAAAATGAGAGTCAGATCAACACACATGAATTGATATAGCTTTCCTTTTAAAGTTGCCATAAAAAAACTAATTGTAAATGTTTTTAATTAGGAGACTTTCCTAATGAAATAAAACATTTAGGGAAGTTCAAATACAGGTACAGATGTTTGGGAAGGGCACATAAATTAGATTACCAATATGTCGGTTGCAAATGAACACAGCTTGCAGAGTGGCCACATTTTATTTACCTTCAGTTTGTTAACAGCCACAACATAAAAGTAGCAAAGAAAAATACAGTCTTAAGCACTTAAGCACAAGAATAACATGCAGAAGCTTAAAGATCTGCCTGTTAAAGTCAAATTAGCTGTGTGCGACAAGCTCCTCAGTGCCACTGATTACGAACAGCCACAACAGAGGGAGACGGGAGGTGAAGGTATGGCGGACAGTTTCATCATGTAATTTGTTCCTATGTAGTATGACAAATAGTGTGACAAACCATTTTTATATTTATTCAGACCATGAAATATGACATTTTTATTCTATTTTATGTTTTAACACTCTGTTTATCAAATTTTCCACATAAAGAATGACAATGTTTATTACATTCAAAATATGTTACAGATGTACGGTGTTTTGTATAACAATTAACATTCAACAACATATGAACACCCCCATCCCGGTACTTAATCCTAACAAATTAGTGAAAGCTAAGAAAAAAACGAAGGAAGCCAGTGAGGGTAATAGCACTTATTTCTTGTCCGAAGACTTAACATTCATTTGTTTCTTCTTGTGACAATAACCAAAAGGGAAAAATCAAACTGAATTAACATGTTTAAAACAAAGTTCACTTTTTTATTTTAGGGTTTTATCAGTCCAGAGATAAAAAGAACATCTGGCATTGTCTGGACTAGACTAGAAATGTCCTGTTCCATTTAATCTCTGTGGTTAATGGTTCTGCTCTTGTTTTCTTTTAATCAGGGGACTTTGAAACCCCCAAAGGTACAATTTTCTCCCCAGCAGAGTTCTAGTATTAGTATGTTAGAAAATGGATTCAGTTTGTCTGTTGTGATCTGGATGTTCTGTAGACCTCCCTCCAGGATAGCAGTCTTTGTGCTAGGTTAGCATGTCTGTATTATCCTGAACATGTGAGGCAGAACAGGGATCAGATTCTGGTACTGATCTGCCTTCTATAATTCTGTGTTTGTGCAGCTGGAGATCAGTCAAGACGACCTGAGAGTCCTTCTCAGAATCTTGATGGAGAACCTTAAAGAAGCTGGTGGTCTAGATCCCAGTGCCCCCAAACAAGAGGCCAGCCTGCAGGTCCCATCTACCAGAGGCCTCCCTACAGGTCTGATACCGGTCTGGTTTTTGTGTCTCACCTGTGCATCCATGTATAGGTTTCTCTCTCTAATGTCCTCTGGGTTCTACCTGTTCAAGGTGAGTCTGAGAAGCCAGCAGAGCGCAGCAGTGAATCTGTGGAGACAGTCAAGTTTAACTTCAACATCGAATCTTTGGGTCTGGTTCTGTACCACAACAACCCTAAACAGGTCAGTCAGAAACTACAGGGACTTAAATATAAGGTTCTGATGGTTCTGGACCAGTTAGTCACATTGTTCCTGATCCCAGCAGCTGACGGACCTCCAGCACCAGCAGAGCCTCAGACTTGGAGAGTTTGCCCTCCGCCTGCTGAGAACGTCTGGAAAGATCATGAATGACGGCAGCATGGAGGTGAGCACGGTTCTGACGACGTGCATGCTGGATGACCTGCGGACCGGCATGGATCGAGTCACCTCACGGTAACAGTAATGACATGACTCTCTGAATACTGACCTAAACAACACTGAAGAGTTTAACAAGCCACGTAAACACTAATAAGAATATTACTGGGAGTTAACATTAACTCAGTCTGTACTTATTAATATTTATAGATCATAGAAGGAGTTATGAATGAATAATTCTAGTTAAACTTTATGGCAAACTGCTGACTAAATTGATGGATCATGAAATTGACATTCAGACACCAAAATGTGAATAAAATGAGCTCTGATGAAACCATAAATGGCAGCTAAATAGTACTTAAAGAGGTTTAATTGAACTGATAAGGAAAATAAAAGATTTTTTGTCATGATAATGAGTCTGATTGGTACTGACCCAGAAGAATTAATAATTTATTTTATGGACACACTCATAATCACAAGCAGTTAAGGTTTAACCGGGGTGAAGAAATTTGCCCCTCTATTTAAAGCAGTCAGTAGCCCAGGTCCAAATTTGTGAGTGCTGCAGGTTGTGTCATTTCCTGTTTACAGGTTGAAGCCTCATATATGAGGGAAGACCCTCTGAATAACAGCTCAATGTGGACCTTCTAGAAATCACTGCTGCTTGCAGGAAGCTTATGTCAGCCCTGGTTTCAGGTCGGCCAAAGACATGCGGGTCCATAAAGTTGGTTTAATTTATCAAGGTGATTGAAGCTGGTGAAGATTCTTAAATGAAAATAATCTGTTGTGTTTTGATCAGAAGAGCCTCGAAGGATCAATAATCCATAAACTTAAGCATAGCTGGTTGGTGGTGTACACTGTGGCTCCAACACTGTAAAACAAAGTTACAAAAGGGTTCAAATGTTTGGTATAGGTATAATTTGCTTATGAAGATAAGAAAAACAGACCGTGTGAAGGGTTATAATAATGACAGCCAATAAGGCCTTCTAAGGCAAACAGTGTGATGAGAGCAGACAACATGGAATGAAATCTTTATGGAAACATAATTCAAGGATATCCTAATATTGAACTTGAAATGTTTCTCTTATCCAAAGTATCAATGAAAATCTAAAGCAATTATTCACACAGCAGTTGAAAATACTAAATGTAGGAGCATTTCTGAAAGCAAAAGGTTTATTTGCATGATTTACCACATGAAACCTTATAAAACACAAGGAAAATTAAAATGTTAAAAAACATTTTAAAATTTTAGTTCATTAAGAATTTATAAGTCCTGCAATTATTTGAGGCTTTCAACAAAAGCTCATAATTTGAGAATAATTTCTTTTTGTCCCTTTTCTTCTTGAACAGAGAAGCTATGTTTTGACACGAACGGAAAACAGGCAGGCAGCTTAGAAACCAGGACTGATCTTTGGGGACCAGGCACAATCTTTTGTCCTCTTTGAGAAGCAAATGCATTTGATGAAGTAAAGGAAAATGAATCCAGACAGGATTATTACACCACGTCTTCTTTTAGCGAAACAGACATCAGCTGTTTCAGTCAGAAGATGTTTTAAACTCAATAATAAACAAACAGAAATGGACTTGTGCTGAATTTAAGCCTAAGAAATAAACAGTTAGATAAACAGTTCAGCTTTGTGTTATCATATTTTACTACAACAGACAGGAAGCTGCTGCACTGTTTTTATTCTGTCCTTTAACGTCCTGCAGGATGGTCGGACAGAGAGAAGAGGACAGCTCGCAGCCCATGATCGATGTGATGTATCGACAGAGTGCTGCAGACCGGGACATGGTTGCAGTCCTGCAGAAACTTTACCTGTGTGCAAGCGTGGAGTTTCTTATGGCTGTCACAGATTTCTTTCTGAAGGCTCTGCCTCAGAGTCCAGCTGCAACTGCTTTAGCTGCAACGAGCGAGAAGCTGCCGCTGAGACAGACCGCTGAACCTCGAACTGATACAAAGGCTGGTAAGACCATGAGACTGGATCCAGGACCAGATGACATGTGAAGGTTTCTGCCAACAGGAACACTTATTAAAAAAAAGAAGAATTTGCAGTTTCTTATTTTTTTGTTATAACTAATGATAATTTTTTACATCTTCAGTTCAATAATCATAATTTGAGAACATATTTGTCAGATTAAAGGTCCTGTGTGTAAAATACAGTGACATCTAGTGGCAGAAATTATAAATTACAACCTTATGTATATCTTCTTTGTATCTTTCATAGAAGGCCTGCTCTACAGCTGGGATGTGGTTAAACTTTTCTGGGCTTCTGTTTTTATTTGAGTACAGACGTGGATACATTTGTTAGTTCCTTTTGTTAAGGAAAGAAAAACCCACAAAGGTCACTGAAATATCTTGAAACTGACTCAAGTCATCATAAGAAAACCAACAAATGAAACTTTTTCATTACTATTGTTTTTGGTTCAACTGAATTATTTTAATAGACAAACTAATGAAACTGGCCTTGACAAAAAGGATGGTACCCTTAAAAAAGTGAAACTAATTTTCCCACAGGGACATGTTAAATAAAGGTGTGTCTTGTAATCAGCATCACATGTGTCTTTAATGCTGACTATTTAAAGGGTGAAAAGTAGTCACAGGGCTGTGTAGTATCATGGTGTGTAACACACTGAACATTTAGCACAGCAAGATAAGGACATTGTGCTGTCCAGAGTCAGAAAGTTAGGTCTCAGCTGCAGGTTATGGGTCCTCCAACAGGATAATGACCTAAAACACTCAACTAAAACAACAAGAATGGCTCAGAACCAAACACTGAACTTTTCCTGAAGTGGCCTTCTGAGCCCTGATCTAAATCATGTTGAACATCTGTGGAAGGAGCTGAAACATCTGGAGAAGGAACCTTCAAACTTGAGACAGATGGAGCAGTTTGTTTGTGAGGAATTATACAAAGTACCTGTGGGCAGGTGCAGAAGTCTCAGAGAAGTTACAGAAATTAGTTGACTGCAGTGATTGACTCAAAATGTTGTGCAACAAAGTTTTAAGTTAAGGCCAGTTTCACAGTTTTTTGTAGTTGTTGTTGTTAATAATTATGTTAAACCTAAATTCCAAACCAGTGACTCATTTTTATTAGTTGATTTTGAGCCAGTTTTTTATTTTATTTTTACTTTTGTCATTTTTTAGTTATTTCAGAGACTTTTATGGGTATTTCTTTCTTTATTAAAAGGGTATATCAAATTTGACTGCATCTGTATATGATCAAAATGTTCAGACATGACATGTTAAGGAGTCTTGTTGCAAGAAAAATCCTCAGTAGGATCCGAACTCCTGTTCTGTCTTTGCAGCTTCCGTGGTAAGGACCCGTCTGCAGGCGGTGATTGTGGAGCCGGAGGTGGTCTTTGTGGCCAGCCTAATGAAGGCTGATGCCCCTGCCCTGGTGGCTTCGTTTCAGTGTGACTTCACTCTGCAGACTGAGGAAGATGGGTCCCAGATTATGAGGTCCAACCTGAGGGGGCTGAAAGTGCTGGCCTGCCCCCTCATTCAAGACAAGGAAGACAAAGCTGTCACCACTGTAAGTTCGGAGTCATTTGAGATCCTTGTTTTTTAGTCATGTCGCCGCAGTGGTTGTAAATGGAAAAACTCAAAATTGACCTGGTCCAATAGGTGCTGAAACCTTGCTCAGTTTCCTTGGAAACTAAACTTCGACCCAACCAACCGTTGAGCGGCTCTGTGATGGTGGAGGAAGTCATTGTAAAGGTTAGCTCTGTTTGTTGATTCCTAAAACAGTCCAACAGAAGTATCAGTGAATATGTGAGACAGATAAAATTCTTCATTTCATCACTCAAAAGAGAATCATTTGGCTCGACAGGATGAGTCTTTACATACAATCTATGCTATGAACCCAGATAGAAAATAGAAAGATTTTAAAATCCTAATTTCTGCCAGGAAACCAACCAACCAACAAAAAGCCGGTGGTCCAGGTGATACTTGCTGAAGGAAGTTTAACTAATTATTAGTTAGGGAGTTAGTTTAGTTTATTTTTACCCATTGTGGATCAGAGAAAATCTACAGAAATTCAAACTTGTTTTTAAAAATCATTGAAGTTGTATAATTATTCAATCCTGGGGAAAGAACATTTCAACTGAGAAATAGTCTTTGTAGTTTTTCTCTGGCAGCATTTTATTTGCATTGATGTCACTAAACAGAGTTTATGCTGCAGAAACTGGAAACTCCAAACTGCCCTGAAGTCATCTCTGTGGTGTATTTCTTCCTTCAGATCTCCCCAGTCATCCTCAACACGGTGATGACGATAACAGCTAGCATGGCGGCAAAGCCCACTGCCGATCAGAATCAGGAGTCGAAGCCCAGCTTGGATGACCTGTGGTCCATCATGAAGATCTACGACTGTAACTTTTGGTTCCTGGGAGTAGACCAGGGCACCGAGATCACTGAGAGCTTCAGAGAAATGGATGGACGGAACGAGGGAGAAACCTTCACTGCTCAGATCAAGGTACAGAAGGAAAGCTTGTTTCTGGAACTGAACACAGATAAGGTTCTGGCTTATTTCTTGTTGATGAGCTTTTGTGGGCCCACAGGTGGTCCAGGTGACTCTGGAGTCCGGATTGGGTCATCGGACTGTCCCTCTGTTGCTGGCTGAGTCTTCCGTCAATGGACTGGCTAAAAACTGGTCATCCCTGCTGCAGCTGAAGGCTGACATGACGCTGGAGGTGACACCTTATCTGGATCCACATGTTCTGGACTCAGAATGATGCTTTAGAACATTTGTCATCATAAGAATGTTTTATGCGTAAACATGAGAACAAATGACAGTGGTCACTGTTTGACAGGTGGTCAAACTTCCTTTTTTTATTACTTTTGTGGAAATAGTCATAACAAAGGAATGAACAAAAGTTTTTACATATCAGGAAAGAATATGAATCATCTGTTCTTCACCAGATTTGAAAGGTTCTCCAAATCTAATCTCAGATAGACAACAACTTGACATATTGGACCATGTCCTGTCACAGCTTTATCATGCAGTGGCTTTTTAGTTTATGCTGTTTGGGAGCTTTTATTTTGGAAAACTTTACAGTGAGTTAACATTATTGAAACTTGAGAAAAAATAGCTGGAACCCACCTTCAGTGACATTGTCTCAATCATGATATTTTAATTTACTCTGTGATTGTTGTAGTAAATGGGAGATGGGATTTATTTTGATTAATGTGTTTTATCATATTCATGATGGCACATGTTGACTGCAGATGAACTACTTTAATGAGGTCCACGCAGTGTGGGAGCCTCTCATTGAGCGAATTGACAGCGGCCAACGCAGGTGGAACCTGGAGCTTGAGGTAAATCTTTCTGCTTTACATGTACTGTTTGTAGCGTGAAGCCTCATTTCATTAATGGTTTGTGACATAGTTGAGTGGTTCATTGCATGAGGATAGTAGCATACGTGTTACTATTCTGTTGGTTTCTTATTTTTATTCTTGTGTTTTCATCACAATTTCTGTCTTGCTCCTATTCATCCAGCTTTGAAAAAATGTTTACAAAAAAATGACAAAACATGGACTTGCTAAACAAGGGGTGAAAGCCAGCCCTCTTAGGATCTCTACAGCGCAGACAGATTTCACAGCATATTTTAAAGTTTAAACAGGTCACAGAAAGTTGAACTTTACATGACTGAACTGGCATTTTAATATCTTTAACTGTTTTTATGCAACCATAGTTTAAGTTTGATGATTTTGGGAGATTTTACTACAAAATATTCAACTTAAAGTTGAATGGTGCCACACTTCCACCACTGAGTGGTTTAAACTTTCCAAAGTCTTTGCAAACAAACTCATCTTATTTCTACAGTCTTTACTCTTTCTATATAGTTAGTACATCAGAAAGTGGATATTTTTCACCCAGTGTCTCTCTCACGGCTGTACAACGTATTTCTCTCAAATCCTTCCCAGAGGTCACACACCCAAATTCTCATTGACTTCTATTGTATCTAAGCTCAAAAACAGAATGTGAAAGATCTTTTTAACTTGTCATATCTCCTATATAAAACAATGTAGAAACATAAAATGAACATGTTTTGACCATCGGTTTTCACACAGAGACTGTTTCTCTGAGGCTTAGTTTTCAGTCTGTGTTTCAGCAGTCTTTTCATTCTACTGTCTTCCCGTCATGGCTGCCCCCATACATCCTGTATAATTTCAGACTTCATGTATTCATGTTCAGGATAATTAAGTCAAGATAAAGAGTTGGCAAAATTCAGGATACAAAGTCATACAAAATTAAAAAGCTAACGGATAAAGTTTTAACTTCAAATATCAAAATTAAGCTCAGATACTCTTCAAAATAAGATTCTGCCTTTTGTTTTAGTTTTGATTATTACAAAAAACAATTTTCAAATTACTACTGGGCTTTAGAAAAGAAAATTGAAACCACCAGGAATTGGAGACTGGATTGACGTTGTGAAAGAAATCTATATACTAGAAAAACTGTCATTCTCTGTCAAAGTGCAAAGGGATATTTTTTATAAAATATGGTCAAAATGGACGGAATATGTTAAGCCTGTTAGAACTGATTTTCTATAAACCTTGCCATCATATAGATTGGTGCAGTAACTCGAAAAGTGATATTAATGATAAAAGTGTATTTCGGCTACCCCGCCACCCTCACCCTAGTTCGTGTGTGTTTTTATTGTTTTGGGTTAAACAAAAAAGGTAAAAATAAGAAAGCAAAAGCATTGTATTGTAATATAATGTTATAATTATGTCATTGTAATATATCATATGCTTTCTTAATAAAAATGTTAATATTAAAAAAAAGAAAAGAAAATTGAAAGATGTTGTCATTTTGAGTAGTAGCCGCATTGGTACCCCTCAACATTTCTGTGGAAATGTTTTAATTTTGATCATGACCTGATTCCCACCTGACTCAGTTTAACCAGTAAGGTGAGAAAGGAGCCAGTCCCATGAATCACATAACTATTGTTTAAAAACATTTTATACTATTTTATAAAAGTTTGGCTCCTGAGAAGAAAAATGTAAAGAGATAAAATGTGGATGAAGGCTTTTACACAGGCCTGTAATTGATCCATTATCACTGGTCTGGTTTGGGTCAGGCTGCCATAAAGTAGCTGATTCTCAAAATCTAGACACCAACCTGATAAAATCTGCTTTTTTTTCTTACAGATTAAGAACAACCCAGTTTTGGACAAGAGTCCTGTGCACGGAGATGACTTCTTATTCCTTCCTGAATCTCGAACAGTCGTCAACGTTTGCTCCAAAGACACCATGAACATCACCATTTCAAAGTGCAGCCTCAGTGTCCTTCAAAACTTGGCTAAGGTACCGCACAACCTGACAGGTTTATACAGGAGGGGATGCTGGTTTACTCTCATACTCTTTCTAACACAGGAACTTCTCTGACTTTAGTTGTTCCATCAACCAAAAAGCAGGAAATTAAGGTTTAACCAGAGAAATTTAATTTTCTGTGAAAATGCAGGGTGAATGCTGCAAAACTGAAAAAGCAAAAACACTAGGTAAAAGGAGAACTATTCTAACTGAGAACTAAATGTAGAGAAAGCCGAAAGTCGCAAATGCTAGATAAAAGTTAAAAAAAGCTTTTTAAATGGCTTGAAGTTTAGATTTGGGGAAAAAAAAATGCCAAATGCAATGTTCCATAAGGTGCCTAATATTACATCCTTTTATCCATCTATTTTCTGTGCTTTGATAGTCTTTAGCAGGGACACAGAGAGCTGTTGCCTATCATCAGCAGGTGATCATACATGTGGCAGGGAGCACACCTCAGACAGGTCGCCAGAGTCAAACAACCATGCACAAACTGAAGCCTGGGACAGGGCTGCCACTTTCACGCAGGAAAAAAAAAAAGGACGGCTACCACAGCCGGAGCTTGGCCCTAGGGGCCATGACCACCACCTCCCAACTGATGCATTGGTGATCTATCTTAAACCATGGTGTCAGGAATGTATTAGAATTCATATTTAATATTTCAAGTGCCTCTCCCTGGGCTGCCACCTTATCGTGGTGGAGGGGTTTGAGTGTCAGAATCAGAATCAGAATCAGCTTTATTGTCATTCACACACAACATCAGAAATGCAGTGCAGAACGAAATGCAGTTAAGAACACTCTGTTCAGGAGAAGGACATACGTTACAGACATGGGTTAAACAGGAGTTCAGGTCATTCGCAAGACACTCGCGCTACCTTTTGCAGTTTGGAAGAGAAAGACACAATAGGAAGGATGAGCTAAAAAAAAGAACTTTGACCCTATGTTTACTCAGAAACACAGGAGCATAC
>NC_051444.1:31869621-31870779 GCF_001649575.2 Kryptolebias marmoratus
CTGTCAACTGACCACTACCTGGTGGTGAGTTGGCTCTGATGGTGGGGGAGGATGCCGGTCAGACCTGGCAGGCCCAAACGTATTGTGAGGGTCTGTTGGGAACGTCTGGCAGAGTCTCCTGTTAGGCGGAGCTTTAACTCCCACCTCCGGGAGAACTTCGAACATGTTCCGGGGGAGGCAGGGGACATTGAGTTCGAGTGGGCCATGTTCCGTGCCTCCATTGTTGAGGTGGCTTATCGGAGCTGTGGCCGCAAGGTGGTTGGTGCCTGTCGTGGCGGCATCCCTCGAACCTGCTGGTGGACACTGGCGGTGAGGGATGCCTTCAGGCTGAAGAAGGAGTCCTATCGGGCATTTTTGGCCTGTGGGACTCCGGAAGCAGCTGACGGGTACCGGCAGTCCAAGCGGCATGCAGCTCGGGTGGTTGCTGAGGCAAAAACTCGGGCATGGGAGGAGTTTGGAGAGGCCATGGAAAATGACTTCCGTATGGCTTCAAGACGATTCTGGTCCACCATATGGCGTTTCAGGAGGGGAAAGCAGTGCAGCACCAACACTGTTTATAGTGAGGGTGGTGTGCTTCTGACCTCGACTCGGGACTTTGTGGGTCGGTGGGCCGAATACTTCGAAGACCTCCTTAATCCTATCGGCACGTCTTCCATTCAGGAGGCAGAGCCTGGGGACTTTGGGTCGGACTCTCCAATCTCCGGTGCTGAGATCACCGAGGTGGTTGAAAAGCTCCTCGGTGGGAGGGCTCTGGGGGTGGATGAGATTCGTCCGGAGTTCCTTAAGGCCCTGGATGTTGTAGGGTTGTGTTGGTTAACGCGACTCTGCAATATCGCGTGGACATCGGGGGCAGTTCCTCTGGATTGGCAGACCGGGGTGGTGGTCCCCTTATTCAACAAGGGGGACCGGAGGGTGTGTTCCAATTACAGAGGGATCACACTCTTAAGCCTCCCTGGTAAGGTCTATTCGGGGGTGCTGGAAAGGAGAGTCCGTCGGATAGTCGAACCTCGGATTCAGGAAGAGCAGTGTGGTTTTCGTCCTGGCCGTGGAACACTGGACCAGCTCTATACCCTTAGCAGGGTTCTTGAGGGTGCATGGGAGTTCGCCCAACCAGTCTACATGTGTTTTGTGGACTTGGAGAAGGCGTTCGACTGTGTC
>NC_051444.1:31871765-31877447 GCF_001649575.2 Kryptolebias marmoratus
CTCGGCTGGCCTGGGAACGCCTTGGGATTCCCCTGGAGGAGCTGGCCCAAGTGGCTGGGGAGAGGGAAGTCTGGGTCTCCCTGCTTAGGCTGCTACCCCCGCGACCCGACCCCAGATAAGCGGAAGAGAATGGATGGATGGATGGAAATTTCAAGTGTTTTAATTACGTAAAAATAAACTGAACTAAACTTTTAGCCCAGTGACCTCTGGAGATCAGCGCCAGCTCCCCACAACACTGCACAGAAACATGGGTAAAGAAAATGGATGGATGGATAAAAAACCTTTTCTTTTATAAATAAGTTGAAATATTAACAGAGTTTACACTCAAGTGACTAACTGTTCAAAAACTGAAGAGATCTTACTATTTCTATGGGGAAAATACAGGGTGGGCCATTTATGTGGATACACCATTTATATGGGAAGAGGGTAAATGGTAAATGGCTTGCACTTATATAGCGCTTTATCTAATTCAAGGACCCCAAAGCGCTTTATACTACAATCATTCACCCATTCATACACACATTCACACAGTGATGGTGGTAAGCTACATTGTAGCCACAGCTGCGCTGGGGCAGGCTGACAGAAGTGAGGCTGCCATGACACCGGCGCCACCGAGCCCTCTGACCACCACCAGTAGACAAGGCGGGTGAAGTGTCTTGCCCAAGGACACAACGGCTGAGACAGCTGGGGTGTGGGCTCGAACCAGCAACCCTCCGATTACAGGACAAACCCCTACCTCCTGAGCCACTGCCACCCCATGCCGGGCCACTGCTGGGTCATGTGACATATCAGACTTATTGGGAATTTTACAAGAAAAACTATGGTGTGCTTGGTTTTTACGTAACTTTATTATTTCATGAGTTTTTTACAAGTTTCTCACCACTTACTGTATAAAATGTGCTCAAAGTGCTGCCTATTGTGTTGGATTGTCAATGCAACCTTCTTCTCCCACTCTTCACACACTGATAGCAACACTGCAGGAGAAATGCCTTCAGACGACCCCAAAGATAAGTCTAAGGGGGTCAGATCAGGAGACCTTAGGGGCCATTCAACTGGCCCACGACGACCAAACCACTTTCCATGAAGCTGAAGTGGGAGAAGAGGGTTGCATTAACAATCCAACACAATGGGCAGCACTTTGAAGTGTTAGAAGTTAATATCACCAACCATTCCTATTTTATTGAGTATCCATATAAATGGCCCACCCTGTATTTATAAATTCACAAAATTAACTATGTGGAACACAAAATATCTTCTACAGTCTATATATTTATTTAGGTTGTGTTTGTTTTCTTAAAGGCGTTTTCAGAGGGCACAGCTTCAACCTTTGATCACACTCTGAAGGAGAAGCCCCCTTTCACCCTCAGAAACGCCCTGGGGATTTCTCTAATAGTGCAGCACAGCGCCAACTTGAGGCCAGTAGGAAATCCATCTCGTGGAAAACTTCACGAGCTATCGGTGGATCAGAGCATGGATCTGGTCCACTCCGTGTTTGAGTCATCGCTCAGAGGCAAACTTTCAGCTCTTCAGCGCCAAGAGAGCTGCCTGTTTAACCTCACTATTGGTCAGAACCCCTCACACTTGCTCTGTTTGTTCTTATTCTTATACTCCAACATGCACACTGAATAAAGATGTGTCTCTGAATACGCAGTGCCCTCCGGATACAGCGAAATCACCAATGTAGCAGTAGACAGACCAGGTCGGCGCCTCTTCAACATCCGTGGTCCAATGCTGCAAGAGGCGGTTTCTGTGCTGATGCAGATCGATGCTGCAGAGGGCAACAAAGTCATCACTGTTCGTTCACCGCTGCAGGTTCGAACTGTATAAATCTGCACAGCTCTGACACACTGAGGTTAAATTAGACTGGATTAGTACAAGCTTAGTTCCAACAAAGTTAGGACATATTTTACACATGTAAAATGTAAAAAAAAAAAAAAAAATTGCATTCTGTTGTTATTTACATTTTATAAGACATCCTGCCTTTGTTGTAACTGCGGTTGTCAATATTAACCTCCATAACTGTTTCTTGTTTGTGTTTTCAGATAAAGAATCACTTCTCTGTGCCATTTGCGATCCTTATGTACTGTCCAAAATCCAGGAGTATGCAGAGTGTTGGAACAGCTGAACCTGAGAAAGAGTTTCATGTCACTTTGGAAGCATACAGGTATCATCATGGGTATGGCCTGCAGTTCTGCTCAGGTCTCAGTCAGTTTGGTTTAGTTTCAGTCATGTGATGTCTTCTGCTGAGTTGAATAAGTATGTTGTGTTCACATATATCACATTATGTCCTGCAGATGTCAGCTGTTCATACGTCCAGGAGGAGAGCTACATAGTCAGTATGGTGTGTCCTCCAGTTGCATGGCCTGGAAGGAGCAGGTGCACCAAAGCTCAGAGGTCTGCTCAGTGCTGCAGTGTCCTGCATCTGACACCAGCCTTCTGCCACTAATGGTCAGCACGTTGGCCATCCCTGACGACCTGCAGCACATCACCAGCCATGGTGAGCAGGACTGGGATCCTGCCTACATCATCCACCTCCACCCTGTGGCCACGCTTCGCAATCTGCTTCCCTACACAGTCCGCTACATGATGGAGGTACTGCAAAAACAGCTACAACTAGTCAGGAAATTAAATATTTTCATAGGATCATAAAGTAATCAGCCATAACATCATGACTTCCTGATTAAAAATGGGTGGGTTCCATTTTATCCTGTAAATTTAGTCCTTACACATTTCCTTCTGGATTCCTGTAAACCTCTTAAGAGCTGCCATAATCCCCTGAAGCTCTGCTGTAAACTTCTGAAGGCCTGTGGGGGTCCACCAAAGGTCTCCTGTAATTCTTTGAAGGTCTGGAACTTAAGGTGGTGGCTTCAGGTTTGCATGGACACCCTGACCCATCTGCAGCTACACAGACCCAAACACAACAAACTCATTGGGTTCTGACTCTTTTCTATCAAAACTAACTGGAACTTTTTCAGCAGTTTTGAGTTACAACAGCTCTTCTGTTGGATCAGAACAATGTAGGCCAGCCTTTACTTCCAACATACATTTTTGATTGTTGGTCTTTCATCACTCTGTCTCTGGTTATTTGAGTTTCATTCTTTGGACCAAAATAATGTTTTTGCATCACTAATCAATGGTCATAATGTTATGGCAGATTTTTTTAGATTTGTCTGTTTCCATCTTCTAGAAAAAAAGCTATTTTTCTGTCTCATTAAATGTTTTATCAACTTTGGGATTTGATCTATTGGGGTTTATTTTCTTCAGAACTCAGCAGAAAACAAGGAGCTTCTGGAAGGCAGCACGTCAGACCTGCTGAACACTCGAGTCTCAGGTGAAATAGTGTCTTTAGCGCTGATCCAGTATCAGGGCCGCGACTGGCACGGACACATTCAGATCAATCAGGACATGCCAGAGTTCTTTGCGGTGTGCCTCACCTGTGACTCAGACAGCAGTATGACAGCGGACGTGAGTGTTCATGTTTCCAAGACATCAAGCCACCTGGTGATGTCACTCTTTAGCCCGTACTGGATCATCAACAAGACTTCCCGAGTGCTTCAGTACAGATCAGAGAACGTAAGCTTCAAGCACCCTGCCGATTACCGAGATGTCATTCTGTTCTCCTTCAGGAAGACCAACCTGTTCAGCAAGAGCAAGGTGAGACACCCAAATGGCAACAGATCAGACTCTGTGCAAGAAACTTTAAACTTTCAGATTTGGAATTAAATGCAGTTTTTAGTTCACTTTTTGTATGAAGTCCAAAGATTTTTTCTGTTATACATTAGTCCAAATACTATGGTTAAAGTTGTAATGTCAACAGTAAAGTCAAAATGTTAAGATTAAAGTTGAAAAGTTACTGTTAAAGTCGAAATATGAAAGTTTAAGTTGTAAGGTTAAAATTAAGTCTCGCCCCCTCTCCAAGTTTTAGCCAAATTTCTGATTACAGTTTTGGATCAAGCTAACAGTGTAAGCCTCTTTTTGTTTATCCGTTTTGTTTTAATTGGTGACGGTAGCGTTTCGCCCCCTCTCCCAATCTGAGCCGACTTCCTGGTCGAGCTAAGGGCTTTAGCCTCTCAATGTTTATTTGTTTATTTTGCTTTAACTCTGACTCACTGATGGGCCACTCTTGTCACATGAATGCAGGTGTTGCTTGGAGTGAAACTGACTGGGTATCAGGCCAGCTCCATTTTATGTTTTTGCAAGCTGAAATCTGAGACCTCCTCCTCTGTTTAATGTTGGTTTCTCCTTTTTGACATGAATGGCTTCTTTTACCCCCCTCTCAAACCGTTGGATATTTTTCTCATCAGCAGCTCAGTTACTGAGCTGCTCATGCTGGGGATCCATGAGTTGTTGCCACTCTGACCCATGGTTACCGGCTACAGTTCCGACGGCGGCCTCACATGTCACGCTGGGTCAGGGTGACGGTAATCGCAGAACAGGTGAAAACTCTAGCACTGGCACCAGGAGCTTTCCACCCTCCTGGCCAAGGGTGCAATCGAGGCAGTGGATCCTCTGCGGCAACCCAGGGGCTACTATTCAACATACTTCCTCGTGCCCAAAAAGACGGGTGGATTTCGTCTCATTTAGGATCTCAGGGGACTGAATCGGTAATTAAAGGTACTGCCCTTTCACATACTCATGACAGCAGAGGTTCTTCAGACTGTTACCAGGGATGAGTGGTTTACCTCAATAGACCTGACAGATGCATACTTTCATGTACCTATTGCAACAGAGCATCACTGGTTTCTCCGGTTTGCCTATCGGGGTCGCCATTGACAGTTCCGGGTGCTCCTGTTTGGCCTCTCTCTCTCCCAGAGGGTGTTCACTCGGTGCGTGAAAGCAGCCCTATCTCCTCTGCAGGCCTGCGGAATGAAGATTCTTCCATACCTCGACGATTGGCTTCTCTGCGCCACATCCCAAGCGCATGTCTCTCGCGATACAAGTCGTCTGCTTGGTCATGTGTCCCAGTTGGGCCTCAAGGTCAACTTGGAGAAGAGCTGCCTGATCCCATCCCAGACAACCACCTTTCTTAGGGTGTTTCTGGATTCACCTTCCATGAGGGCTTACCCATCTGCCCAAAGGGTGAACAATATACTCCGGTTAGTCAGTCGATTCAGGCTGGGCTGGCAGTTTCCATACGTCACTTTCCTGCGGCTCCTGGGCAAACTGACATCAGTCACTCAGGTTGTGCCCTTAGGTCTGCTGTCACTGCGCCCTTTGCAGAGGTGGCTCAACAGCTTCCGCCTGGATGCCAGGTGGCACAGGCATCTCAAACTCGTGGTGACATTGTCATGTCTTCGTGTCCTGAGGCCATGGAGAGACGAGAGTTATTTGTCCAGGGGTGTCCCCTTGGGGATAGTTGTTTGTCGCAAGAGGTGGTCATGACAGATTCCAGCTCCATGGGGATGGGGTGCTGTGTGGCAACACAGAGCAGTTTAAGGTCGCTTGTGCCAAAAGGATCCCTCCAGACACACAAATGTACTGGAGCAGCGTGCTGTTCATTTGGCTCTCAGACACCTTTTGCCCAACCTGGAGGGGAAACGAAAGTTACGTATGTAACTACGGTTCTATGAATCCCGGATGACCGCCAGAGGGCGGTGCTGAAAGCACTGAATGTTCCCTTCGCGCATGCGCAGTTCGAGTAATAGTATCAACAGAGTCACCACTGTGACACATCGGATGATC